>NW_027464610.1:1797500-2055000 GCF_043290135.1 Rhipicephalus microplus | reverse complement strand
AAAGAACAATGTCATTTAGCGAGATACAGCGTTCTGTACTGCAATAAGTTGGTGAAAAACTGTGAGGTTATGCAAATATCGTAATTGTGAACGAAACAGTGTAATAGAGCGTTTTTCAATACAAGTACGAATGTTAGGTTAGGTTAAGACATGAACCGTCGTAAAACCGCATTAAACAATGTCACTTAGTGAGATGCAGTGTTTTTCACCATTACAAGTCGGGAACTGCGATATCTAATGTGAAAGCGCTTGCAAACGTCGTTAGGTTCGGTTAGGTTAGGTTAGGTTAGGTTAGGTTACGTTAGGTTAGGTTTGGTTAGGTTAGGTTAGGTTAGGTTAGGTTATGTTAGGTTAGGTTGGGTTAGGCTAGGTTAGGTTACGTTAGGTTAAGGTATGAACCGTCGTAAAACCTCAATAAACAATGTCACTTAGTGAGATGCAGAGTTTTTCACCTTTGCAAGTTGGGAACTGCGATATCTAATGTGAAAGCGCTTGAAACCGTCGTAATGTTGTAGAAAGCAATGTAAAGTAGCGAGTAAAACGTTTTCTAACGATAGAAGTGCGAAGGTTAGGTTAGGTTAGGTTAGTTTAAGCTAGGTAGCGTCGTGAAACTACCAAAAACGACGTCATCTAACGAGATAGTGTTGTTTTATAGCGAGTATTAATCCTGAAAATGTATGCGCAGGCGAACAAGGACAAAGAAAGGAATACAAACTGGCGCAGTTTGCGCCAGTTTGTATTCCTTTCTTTGTCCTTGTTCGCCTGCGCATACATTTTCAGGATGGATAGATTCCAACTAGGCCGAATCGCAGTTTTGCGAGTATTAAACTGCGATAGGTGAAATGTTGTGAAAGCACACAAAACGGCATGAACAAGCCAAATACTGCGTGTTGTACCGTTACAAGTGCGAAACTGCTATGTTGTGATATTCTCGTTAAAGCGCATGCAATCATCGTGAAACCTTAAAGAACAATGTCATTTAGCGAGATACAGCGTTCTGTACTGCAATAGGTTGGTGAGAAACTGTGAGGTCAAGCAAATATCGTAATTGTGAACGAAACAGTGTAATTGAGCGTATTTAGATACAAGTGCGAATGTTAGGTTAGGTTGAGATATCAACCGGCGTAAAACCGCATTAAACAATGTCACTTAGTGAGATGTAGTGTTTTTCAACATTACAAGTCGGGAACTACGATATCTAATGTGAAAGCGCATGAAACCGTCGTAATCTTGTAGAAAACATTGTAAAGTTGCGAGTAAAACGTTTTCTAACGATAGAAGTGCGAAGGTTAGCTTGAGTTATGTTAGTTTAAGCTATGTAGCGTCGTGAGACCACCAAAAAGGACGTCATCTAACGAGATAGTGTTGTTTTCTTGCATGTACGAAACTGCAATAGGTGAAATGTTGTGAAAGTACACAAAACGGCTTGAACAAGCCAGATACTGCGTGTTGTACCGTTACAAGTGCGAAACTGCTATAATGTGATATTCTTGTTAAAGCGCATGCAAGCATCGTGAAACCTTAAAGAACGATGTCATTTAGCGAGATACAGCGTTCTGTACTGCAATAAGTTGGTGAAAAACTGTGAGGTTATGCAAATATCGTAATTGCGAACGAAACAGTGTAATAGAGCGTTTTTCAATACAAGTACGAATATTAGGTTAGGTTAAGATATGAACCGTCGTAAAACCGCATTAAACAATGTCACTTAGTGAGATGCAGTGTTTTTCACCATTACAAGTCGGGAACTGCGATATCTAATGTGAAAGCGCTTGCAAACGTCGTTAGGTTAGGTTAGGTTAGGTTAGGTTAGGTTACGTTAGGTTAGGTTTGGTTAGGTTAGGTTAGGTTATGCTAGGTTAGGTTGGGTTAGGTTAGGTTAGGTTAGGTTAAGATATGAACCGCGCTAAAACCGCATTAAACAATGTCACTTAGTGAGATGCAGTGTATTTCACCTTTACAAGTTGGGAACTGCGATATCTAATGTGAAAGCGCTTGAAACTGTCGTAATGTTGTAGAAAGCAATGTAAAGTAGCGAGTAAATCGTTTTCTAACGATAGAAGTGCGAAGGTTATGTTAGGTTGAGTTATGTTAGTTTGAGCTAGGTAGCGTCGTGAAACCACCAAAAACGACGTCATCTAACGAGATAGTGTTGTTTTATTGCGAGTACGAAACTGCGATAGGTAAAATGTTGTGAAAGCACACAAAACGGCATGAACAAGCCAAATACTGCGTGTTGTACCTTTACAAGTGCGAAACTGCTATGTTGTGACATTCTCGGTAAAGCGCATGCAAGTATCGTGAAACCTTAAAGAACGATGTCATTTAGCGAGATACAGCGTTCTGTACTGTAATAAGTTGGTGAGAAACTGTGAGGTTATGCAAATATCGTAATTGTGAACGAAACAGTGTAATAGAGCGTTTTTCAATACAAGTACGAATGTTAGGTTAGGTTAAGATATGAACCGTCGTAAAACCGCATTAAACAATGTCACTTAGTGAGATGCAGTGTTTTTCACCATTACAAGTCGGGAACTGCGATATCTAATGTGAAAGCGCTTGCAAACGTCGTTAGGTTAGGTTAGGTTAGGTTAGGTTACGTTAGGTTAGGTTTGGTTAGGTTAGGTTAGGTTAGGTTATGTTAGGTTAGGTTGGGTTAGGTTAGGTTAGGTTACGTTAGGTTAAGGTATGAACCGTCGTAAAACCGCAATAAACAATGTCACTTAGTGAGATGCAGTGTTTTTCACCTTTACAAGTTGGGAACTGCGATATCTAATGTGAAAGCGCTTGAAACCGTCGTAATGTTGTAGAAAGCAATGTAAAGTAGCGAGTAAAACGTTTTCTAACGATAGAAGTGCGAAGGTTATGTTAGGTTGAGTTATGTTAGTTTAAGCTAGGTAGCGTCGTGAAACCACCAAAAACGACGTCATCTAACGAGATAGTGTTGTTTTATTGCGAGTACGAAACTGCGATAGGTAAAATGTTGTGAAAGCACACAAAATGGCATGAACAAGCCAAATACTGCGTGTTGTACCGTTACAAGTGCGAAACTGCTATGTTGTGACATTCTCGGTAAAGCGCATGCAAGTATCGTGAAACCTTAAAGAACGATGTCATTTAGCGAGATACAGCGTTCTGTACAGTAATAAGTTGGTGAGAAACTGTGAGGTCAAGCAAATATCGTAATTGTGAACGAAACAGTGTAATTGAGCGTCTTTAGATACAAGTGCGAATGTTAGGTTAGGTTGACATATCAACCGTCGTAAAACCGCATTAAACAATGTCACTTAGTGAGATGTAGTATTTTTCAACATTACAAGTCGGGAACTACGTTATCTAATGTGAAAGCGCATGAAACCGTCGTAATCTTGTAGAAAACATTGTAAAGTGGCGAGTAAAACGTTTTCAAACGAAAGAAGTGCGAAGGTTAGGTTAGGTTAGGTTAGTTTAAGCTAGGTAGCGTCGTGAAACTACCAAAAACGACGTCATCTAACGAGATAGTGTTGTTTTATAGCGAGTATTAAACTGCGATAGGTGAAATGTTGTGAAAGCACACAAAACGGCATGAACAAGCCAAATACTGCGTGTTCTACCGTTACAAGTGCGAAACTGCTATATTGTGATATTCTCGTTAAAGCGCATATTAACGGTCTTCCCGTCAATAAAATTTTAGTTGGAAGTCAGTGCTTGTCTCGTCCCTTTCTTGTCTTTTGTGCATTTTTCGCGCTGCTAAAACCCACGCATGCAAGCTTCGTGAAACCTTAAAGAACAATGTCATTTAGCGAGATACAGCGTTCTGTACTGCAATAAGTTGGTGAAAAACTGTGAGGTTATGCAAATATCGTAATTGTGAACAAAACAGTGTAATAGAGCGTTCTTAGATACAAGTGCGAATGTTAGGTTAGGTTAAGATATGAACCGTCGTAAAACCGTATTAAACAATGTCAATTAGTGAGATGCAGTGTTTTTCACCATTAAAAGTGGGGAACTGCGATATCTAATGTGAAAGCGCTTGCAACTGTCGTTAGGTTAGGTTAGGTTAGGTTAGGTTAGGTTAGGTTGGGTTGAGTTGGGTTAGGTTAGGTTAGGTTAGGTTACGTTAGGTTAGGTTAGGTTACGTTAGGTTAGGTTAGGTTAGGTTACGTTAGGTTAGGTTAGGTTAGGTTACGTTAGGTTACGTTAGGGTATGTTAGGTTAGGTTAGGTTACGTTAGGTTAGGTTAGGTCAGGTAAGGTTAGGTTACGTTAGAATAGGTTAGGTTAGGTTACGTTAGGTTAGGTTAAGTTAGGTTAGGTTAGGTTTGGTTAGCTTAGGTTAGGTTAGCTTAAGTTAGGTTAGGTTGGGTTGGGTTGGGTTAGGTTGGGTTAGGTTAGGTTAGGTTAGGTTAGGTTGGGTTAGGTTAGTTTAGGTTAGGTTAGGTTAGGTTAGGTTGGGTTGGGTTGGGTTAGGTTAGGTTAGGTTAGGTTAGGTAAGGTTAGGTTAGGTTAGGTTAGGTTACGTTAGGTTAAGGTATGAACCGTCGTAAAACCGCATTAAACAATGTCACTTAGTGAGATGCAGTGTTTTTCATCTTTACAAGTTGGGAACTGTGATATCTAATGTGAAAGCGCTTGAAACCGTCATAATGTTGTAGAAAGCAATGTAAAGTAGCGAGTAAAACTTTTTCTAACGATAGAAGTGCGAAGGTTATGTTAGGTTGAGTTATGTTAGTTTAAGCTAGGTAGCGTCGTGCAACTACCAAAAACAACGTCATCTAACGAGATAGTGTTGTTTTATTGCGAGTACGAAACTGCGATAGGTGAAATGTTGTGAAAACACACAAAATGGCATGAACAAGCCAAATACTGCGTGTTGTACCGTTATAAGTGCGAAACTGCTATGTTGTGATATTCTCGTTAAAGCGCATGGAATCATCGTGAAACCTTAAAGAACGATGTCATTTAGCGAGATACAGCGTTCTGTACTGCAATAAGTTGGTGAAAAACTGTGAGGTTATGCAAATATCCTAATTGTGAACGAAACAGTGTAATAGAGCGTTTTTTAATACAAGTGCGAATGTTAGGTTAGGTTAAGATATGAACCGTCGTAAAACCGCATTAAACAATGTCACTTAGTGAGATGTAGTGTTTTTCAACATTACAAGTCGGGAACTACGATATCTAATGTGAAAGCGCATGAAACCGTCGTAATCTTGTAGAAAACATTGTAAAATTGCGAGTAAAACGTTTTCTAACAATAGAAGTGCGAAGGTTCGGTTAGTTTGAGCTAGGTAGCGTCGTGAAACCACCAAAAACGATGTCATCTAACGAGATAGTGTTGTTTTATTGCGAGTACGAAACTGCGATAGGTGAAATATTGGGAAAGCACACAAAATGGCATGAACTAGCCAGATACTGCGTCTTGTGCCGTTACAAGTGCGAAACTGCTTTATTGTGATATTCTCGTTAAAGCGCATGCAAGTATCGTGATACCTTAAAGAACGATGTCATTTAGCGAGATACAGCGTTCTGTACTGTAATAAGTTGGTGAGAAACTGTGAGGTCAAGCAAATATCGTAATTGTGAACGAAACAGTGTAATTGAGCGTATTTAGATACAAGTGCGAATGTTAGGTTAGGTTGAGATATCAACCGTCGTAAAACCGCATTAAACAATGTCACTTAGTGAGATGTAGTGTTTTTCAACTTTACAAGTCGGGAACTACGATATCTAATGTGAAAGCGCATGAAACCGTCGTAATCTTGTAGAAAACATTGTAAAATTGCGAGTAAAACGTTTTCTAAAGATAGAAGTGCGAAGGTTAGCTTGAGTTATGTTAGTTTAAGCCATGTAGCGTCGTGAGACCACCAAAAAGGACGTCATCTAACGAGATAGTGTTGTTTTATTGCATGTACGAAACTGCAATAGGTGAAATGTTGTGAAAGTACACAAAACGGCTTGAACAAGCCAGATACTGCGTGTTGTACCGTTACAAGTGCGAAACTGCTATAATGTGATATTCTCGTTAAAGCGCATGCAAGCATCGTGAAACCTTAAAGAACGTTGTCATTTAGCGAGATACAGCGTTCTGTACTGCAATAAGTTGGTGAAAAACTGTGAGGTTATGCAAATATCGTAATTGTGAACGAAACAGTGTAATAGAGCGTTTTTCAATACAAGTACCAATGTTAGGTTAGGTTAAGATATGAACCGTCGTAAAACCGCATTAAACAATGTCACTTAGTGAGATGCAGTGTTTTTCACCATTACAAGTCGGGAACTGCGATATCTAATGTGAAAGCGCTTGCAAACGTCGTTAGGTTAGGTTAGGTTAGGTTAGGTTAGGTTACGTTAGGTTAGGTTTGGTTAGGTTAGGTTAGGTTAGGTTATGTTAGGTTAGGTTGGGTTAGGTTAGGTTAGGTTAGGTTAGGTTAAGATATGAACCGCGCTAAAACCGCATTAAACAATGTCACTTAGTGAGATGCAGTGTTTTTCACCTTTACAAGTTGGGAACTGCGATATCTAATGTGAAAGCGCTTGAAACCGTCGTAATGTTGTAGAAAGCAATCTAAAGTAGCGAGTAAAACGTTTTCTAACGATAGAAGTGCGAAGGTTGGGTTAGGTTAGGTTAGTTTAAGCTAGGTAGCGTCGTGAAACTACCAAAAACGACGTCATCTAACGAGATAGTGTTGTTTTATTGCGAGTATTAAACTGCGATAGGTGAAATGTTGTGAATGCACACAAAACGGCATGAACAAGCCAAATACTGCGTGTTCTACCGTTACAAGTGCGAAACTGCTATATTGTGATATTCTCTTTAAAGCACATGCAAGCATCGTGAAACCTTAAAGAACAATGTCATTTAGCGAGATACAGCGTTCTGTACTGCAATAAGTTGGTGAAAAACTGTGAGGTTATGCAAATATTGTAATTGTGAACGAAACAGTGTAATAGAGCGTTTTTTCAATACAAGTACGAATGTTAGGTTAGGTTAAGATATGAACCGTCGTAAAACCGCATTAAACAATGTCACTTAGTGAGATGCAGTGTTTTTCACCATTACAAGTCGGGAACTGCGATATCTAATGTGAAAGCGCTTGCAAACGTCGTTAGGTTAGGTTAGGTTAGGTTAGGTTACGTTAGGTTAGGTTTGGTTAGGTTAGGTTAGGTTAGGTTATGTTAGGTTAGGTTGGGTTAGGTTAGGTTAGGTTACGTTAGGTTAAGGTATGAACCGTCGTAAAACCGCAATAAACAATGTCACTTAGTGAGATGCAGTGTTTTTCACCTTTACAAGTTAGGAACTGCGATATCTAATGTGAAAGCGCTTGAAACCGTCGTAATGTTGTAGAAAGCAATGTAAAGTAGCGAGTAAAACGTTTTCTAACGATAGAAATGCGAAGGTTATGTTAGGTTGAGTCATGTTAGTTTAAGCTAGGTAGCGTCGTGAAACCACCAAAAACGACGTCATCTAACGAGATAGTGTTGTTTTATTGCGAGTACGAAACTGCGATAGGTAAAATGTTGTGAAAGCACACAAAATGGCATGAACAAGCCAAATACTGCGTGTTCTACCGTTACAAGTGCGAAACTGCTATATTGTGATATTCTCGTTAAAGCGCATATTAACGGTCTTCCCGTCAATAAAATTTTAGTTGGAAGTCAGTGCTTGTCTCGTCCCTTTCTTGTCTTTTGTGCATTTTTCGCGCTGCTAAAACCCACGCATGCAAGCTTCGTGAAACCTTAAAGAACAATGTCATTTAGCGAGATACAGCGTTCTGTACTGCAATAAGTTGGTGAAAAACTGTGAGGTTATGCAAATATCGTAATTGTGAACAAAACAGTGTAATAGAGCGTTCTTAGATACAAGTGCGAATGTTAGGTTAGGTTAAGATATGAACCGTCGTAAAACCGTATTAAACAATGTCAATTAGTGAGATGCAGTGTTTTTCACCATTAAAAGTGGGGAACTGCGATATCTAATGTGAAAGCGCTTGCAACTGTCGTTAGGTTAGGTTAGGTTAGGTTAGGTTAGGTTAGGTTGGGTTGAGTTGGGTTAGGTTAGGTTAGGTTAGGTTACGTTAGGTTAGGTTAGGTTACGTTAGGTTAGGTTAGGTTAGGTTACGTTAGGTTAGGTTAGGTTAGGTTACGTTAGGTTACGTTAGGGTATGTTAGGTTAGGTTAGGTTACGTTAGGTTAGGTTAGGTCAGGTAAGGTTAGGTTACGTTAGAATAGGTTAGGTTAGGTTACGTTAGGTTAGGTTAAGTTAGGTTAGGTTAGGTTTGGTTAGCTTAGGTTAGGTTAGCTTAAGTTAGGTTAGGTTGGGTTGGGTTGGGTTAGGTTGGGTTAGGTTAGGTTAGGTTAGGTTAGGTTGGGTTAGGTTAGTTTAGGTTAGGTTAGGTTAGGTTAGGTTGGGTTGGGTTGGGTTAGGTTAGGTTAGGTTAGGTTAGGTAAGGTTAGGTTAGGTTAGGTTAGGTTACGTTAGGTTAAGGTATGAACCGTCGTAAAACCGCATTAAACAATGTCACTTAGTGAGATGCAGTGTTTTTCATCTTTACAAGTTGGGAACTGTGATATCTAATGTGAAAGCGCTTGAAACCGTCATAATGTTGTAGAAAGCAATGTAAAGTAGCGAGTAAAACTTTTTCTAACGATAGAAGTGCGAAGGTTATGTTAGGTTGAGTTATGTTAGTTTAAGCTAGGTAGCGTCGTGCAACTACCAAAAACAACGTCATCTAACGAGATAGTGTTGTTTTATTGCGAGTACGAAACTGCGATAGGTGAAATGTTGTGAAAACACACAAAATGGCATGAACAAGCCAAATACTGCGTGTTGTACCGTTATAAGTGCGAAACTGCTATGTTGTGATATTCTCGTTAAAGCGCATGGAATCATCGTGAAACCTTAAAGAACGATGTCATTTAGCGAGATACAGCGTTCTGTACTGCAATAAGTTGGTGAAAAACTGTGAGGTTATGCAAATATCCTAATTGTGAACGAAACAGTGTAATAGAGCGTTTTTTAATACAAGTGCGAATGTTAGGTTAGGTTAAGATATGAACCGTCGTAAAACCGCATTAAACAATGTCACTTAGTGAGATGTAGTGTTTTTCAACATTACAAGTCGGGAACTACGATATCTAATGTGAAAGCGCATGAAACCGTCGTAATCTTGTAGAAAACATTGTAAAATTGCGAGTAAAACGTTTTCTAACAATAGAAGTGCGAAGGTTCGGTTAGTTTGAGCTAGGTAGCGTCGTGAAACCACCAAAAACGATGTCATCTAACGAGATAGTGTTGTTTTATTGCGAGTACGAAACTGCGATAGGTGAAATATTGGGAAAGCACACAAAATGGCATGAACTAGCCAGATACTGCGTCTTGTGCCGTTACAAGTGCGAAACTGCTTTATTGTGATATTCTCGTTAAAGCGCATGCAAGTATCGTGATACCTTAAAGAACGATGTCATTTAGCGAGATACAGCGTTCTGTACTGTAATAAGTTGGTGAGAAACTGTGAGGTCAAGCAAATATCGTAATTGTGAACGAAACAGTGTAATTGAGCGTATTTAGATACAAGTGCGAATGTTAGGTTAGGTTGAGATATCAACCGTCGTAAAACCGCATTAAACAATGTCACTTAGTGAGATGTAGTGTTTTTCAACTTTACAAGTCGGGAACTACGATATCTAATGTGAAAGCGCATGAAACCGTCGTAATCTTGTAGAAAACATTGTAAAATTGCGAGTAAAACGTTTTCTAAAGATAGAAGTGCGAAGGTTAGCTTGAGTTATGTTAGTTTAAGCCATGTAGCGTCGTGAGACCACCAAAAAGGACGTCATCTAACGAGATAGTGTTGTTTTATTGCATGTACGAAACTGCAATAGGTGAAATGTTGTGAAAGTACACAAAACGGCTTGAACAAGCCAGATACTGCGTGTTGTACCGTTACAAGTGCGAAACTGCTATAATGTGATATTCTCGTTAAAGCGCATGCAAGCATCGTGAAACCTTAAAGAACGATGTCATTTAGCGAGATACAGCGTTCTGTACTGCAATAAGTTGGTGAAAAACTGTGAGGTTATGCAAATATCGTAATTGTGAACGAAACAGTGTAATAGAGCGTTTTTCAATACAAGTACCAATGTTAGGTTAGGTTAAGATATGAACCGTCGTAAAACCGCATTAAACAATGTCACTTAGTGAGATGCAGTGTTTTTCACCATTACAAGTCGGGAACTGCGATATCTAATGTGAAAGCGCTTGCAAACGTCGTTAGGTTAGGTTAGGTTAGGTTAGGTTAGGTTACGTTAGGTTAGGTTTGGTTAGGTTAGGTTAGGTTATGTTAGGTTAGGTTGGGTTAGGTTAGGTTAGGTTAGGTTAGGTTAAGATATGAACCGCGCTAAAACCGCATTAAACAATGTCACTTAGTGAGATGCAGTGTTTTTCACCTTTACAAGTTGGGAACTGCGATATCTAATGTGAAAGCGCTTGAAACCGTCGTAATGTTGTAGAAAGCAATCTAAAGTAGCGAGTAAAACGTTTTCTAACGATAGAAGTGCGAAGGTTGGGTTAGGTTAGGTTAGTTTAAGCTAGGTAGCGTCGTGAAACTACCAAAAACGACGTCATCTAACGAGATAGTGTTGTTTTATTGCGAGTATTAAACTGCGATAGGTGAAATGTTGTGAATGCACACAAAACGGCATGAACAAGCCAAATACTGCGTGTTCTACCGTTACAAGTGCGAAACTGCTATATTGTGATATTCTCTTTAAAGCACATGCAAGCATCGTGAAACCTTAAAGAACAATGTCATTTAGCGAGATACAGCGTTCTGTACTGCAATAAGTTGGTGAAAAACTGTGAGGTTATGCAAATATTGTAATTGTGAACGAAACAGTGTAATAGAGCGTTTTTTCAATACAAGTACGAATGTTAGGTTAGGTTAAGATATGAACCGTCGTAAAACCGCATTAAACAATGTCACTTAGTGAGATGCAGTGTTTTTCACCATTACAAGTCGGGAACTGCGATATCTAATGTGAAAGCGCTTGCAAACGTCGTTAGGTTAGGTTAGGTTAGGTTAGGTTACGTTAGGTTAGGTTTGGTTAGGTTAGGTTAGGTTAGGTTATGTTAGGTTAGGTTGGGTTAGGTTAGGTTAGGTTACGTTAGGTTAAGGTATGAACCGTCGTAAAACCGCAATAAACAATGTCACTTAGTGAGATGCAGTGTTTTTCACCTTTACAACTTAGGAACTGCGATATCTAATGTGAAAGCGCTTGAAACCGTCGTAATGTTGTAGAAAGCAATGTAAAGTAGCGAGTAAAACGTTTTCTAACGATAGAAATGCGAAGGTTGTTAGGTTGAGTCATGTTAGTTTAAGCTAGGTAGCGTCGTGAAACCACCAAAAACGACGTCATCTAACGAGATAGTGTTGTTTTATTGCGAGTACGAAACTGCGATAGGTAAAATGTTGTGAAAGCACACAAAATGGCATGAACAAGCCAAATACTGCGTGTTCTACCGTTACAAGTGCGAAACTGCTATATTGTGATATTCTCTTTAAAGCGCATGCAAGCATCGTGAAACCTTAAAGAACAATGTCATTTAGCGAGATACAGCGTTCTGTACTGCAATAAGTTGGTGAAAAACTGTGAGGTTATGCAAATATCATAATTGTGAACAAAACAGTGTAATAGAGCGTTTTTAGATACAAGTGCGAATGTTAGGTTAGGTTAAGTTATGAACCGTCGTAAAACCGCATTAAACAATGTCAATTACTGAGATGCAGTGTTTTTCACCATTAAAAGTGGGGAACTGCGTCGATATTTAATGTGAAAGCGCTTGCAACCGTCGTTAGGTTAGGTTAGGTTAGGTTAGGTTAGGTTAGGTTAGGTTTGGTTAGGTTAGGTTAGGTTAGGTTAGGTTAGATTAGGTTAGGTTGGGTTGAGTTGGGTTAGGTTAGGTTACGTTAGGTTAGGTTAGGTCAGGTAAGGTTAGGTTACGTTAGAATAGGTTAGGTTAGGTTAGGTTACGTTAGGTTAGGTTAAGTTAGGTTAGGTTAGGTTTGGTTAGCTTAGGTTAGGTTAGCTTAGGTTAGGTTAGGTTGGGTTGGGTTGGGTTAGGTTGGGTTAGGTTAGGTTAGGTTAGGTTAGGTTGGGTTAGGTTAGTTTAGGTTAGGTTAGGTTAGGTTGGGTTGGGTTCGGTTAGGTTAGGTTAGGTTAGGTTAGGTTAGGTAAGGTTAGGTTAGGTTATGTTAGGTTACGTTAGGTTAAGGTATGAACCGTCGTAAAACCGCATTAAACAATGTCACTTAGTGAGATGCAGTGTTTTTCATCTTCACAAGTTGGGAACTGTGATATCTAATGTGAAAGCGCTTGAAACCGTCATAATGTTGTTGAAAGCAATGTAAAGTAGCGAGTAAAACGTTTTCTAACGATAGAAGTGCGAAGGTTATGTTAGGTTGAGTTATGTTAGTTTAAGCTAGGTAGCGTCGTGCAACTACCAAAAACAACGTCATCTAACGAGATAGTGTTGTTTTATTGCGAGTACGAAACTGCGATAGGTGAAATGTTGTGAAAGCACACAAAACGGCATGAACAAGCCAAATACTGCGTGTTCTACCGTTACAAGTGCGAAACTGCTATATTGTGATATTCTCGTTAAAGCGCATGCAAGCATCGTGAAACCTTAAAGAACAATGTCATTTAGCGAGATACAGCGTTCTGTACTGCAATAAGTTGGTGAAAAACTGTGAGGTTATGCAAATATCGTAATTGTGAACGAAACAGTGTAGTAGAGCGTTTTTCAATACAAGTACGAATGTTAGGTTAGGTTAAGATATGAACCGTCGTAAAACCGCATTAAACAATGTCACTTAGTGAGATGCAGTGTTTTTCACCATTACAAGTCGGGAACTGCGATATCTAATGTGAAAGCGCTTGCAAACGTCGTTAGGTTAGGTTAGGTTAGGTTAGGTTACGTTAGGTTAGGTTTGGTTAGGTTAGGTTAGGTTAGGTTATGTTAGGTTAGGTTGGGTTAGGTTAGGTTAGGTTACGTTAGGTTAAGGTAGGAACCGTCGTAAAACCGCAATAAACAATGTCACTTATTGAGATGCAGTGTTTTTCACCTTTACAAGTTGGGAACTGCGATATCTAATGTGAAAGCGCTTGAAACCGTCGTAATGTTGTAGAAAGCAATGTAAAGTAGCGAGTAAAACGTTTTCTAACGATAGAAGTGCGAAGGTTATGTTAGGTTGAGTTATGTTAGTTTAAGCTAGGTAGCGTGGCGAAACCACCAAGAACGACGTCATCTAACGAGATAGTGTTGTTTTATTGCGAGTACGAAACTGCGATAGGTAAAATGTTGTGAAAGCACACAAAACGGCATGAACAAGCCAAATACTGCGTGTTCTACCGTTACAAGTGCGAAACTGCTATATTGTGATATTCACGGTAAAGCGCATGCAAGTATCGTGAAACCTTAAAGAACGATATCATTTAGCGAGATACAGCGTTCTGTACTGTAATAAGTTGGTGAGAAACTGTGAGGTCAAGCAAATATCGTAATTGTGAACGAAACAGTGTAATTGAGCGTCTTTAGATACAAGTGCGAATGTTAGGTTAGGTTGACATATCAACCGTCGTAAAACCACATTAAACAATGTCACTTAGTGAGATGTAGTGTTTTTCAACATTACAAGTCGGGAACTACGCTATCTAATGTGAAAGCGCATGAAACCGTCGTAATCTTGTAGAAAACATTGTAAAGTGGCGAGTAAAGCGTTTTATAACGATAGAAGTGCGAAGGTTAGGTTAGGTTAGGTTAGTTTAAGCTAGGTAGCGTCGTGAAACTACCAAAAACGACGTCATCTAACGAGATAGTGTTGTTTTATAGCGAGTATTAAACTGCGATAGGTGAAAAGTTGTGAAAGCACACAAAACGGCATGAACAAGCCAAATACTGCGTGTTCTACCGTTACAAGTGCGAAACTGCTATATTGTGATATTCTCGTTAAAGAGCATGCAAGCATCGTGAAACCTTAAAGAACAATGTCATTTAGCGAGATACAGCGTTCTGTACTGCAATAAGTTGGTGAAAAACTGTGAGGTTATGCAAATATCATAATTGTGAACAAAACAGTGTAATAGAGCGTTTTTAGATACAAGTGCGAATGTTAGGTTAGGTTAAGATATGAACCGTCGTAAAACCGCATTAAACAATGTCAATTACTGAGATGCAGTGTTTTTCACCATTAAAAGTGGGGAACTGCGATATTTAATGTGCAAGCGCTTGCAACCGTCGTTTGGTTAGGTTAGGTTAGGTTAGGTTAGGTTTGGTTAGGTTAGGTTAGGTTAGGTTAGATTAGGTTAGGTTGGGTTGAGTTGGGTTAGGTTAGGTTAGGTTAGGTTAGGTTGGGTTAGGTTAGGTTAGGTTAGGTTAGGTTAGGTTACGTTAGGTTAGGTTAGGTTACGTTAGGTTAGGTTAGGTTAGGTAAGGATAATTTGGTTAGGTTAGGTAAGGTTAGGTTAGGTTAGGTTAGGTTGGGTTGGGTGTTGTTGGGTTGGGTTGGGTTGGGTTAGGTTGGGTTAGGTTAGGTTAGGTTACGTTAGGTTAGGTTAGGTTAGGTTACGTTAGGTTATGTTAGGTTAGGTTAGGTTACGTTAGGTTAGGTTAGGTCAGGTAAGGTTAGGTTACGTTAGAATAGGTTAGGTTAGGTTAGGTTACGTTAGGTTAGGTTAAGTTAGGTTAGGTTAGGTTTGGTTAGCTTAGGTTAGGTTAGCTTAGGTTAGGTTAGGTTGGGTTGGGTTGGGTTAGGTTGGGTTAGGTTAGGTTAGGTTAGGTTAGGTTGGGTTAGGTTAGTTTAGGTTAGGTTAGGTGAGGTTGGGTTGGGTTGGGTTAGGTTAGGTTAGGTTAGGTTAGGTTACGTTAGGTTAAGGTATGAACCGTCGTAAAACCGCATTAAACAATGTCACTTAGTGAGATGCAGTGTTTTTCATCTTTACAAGTTGGGAACTGTGATATCTAATGTGAAAGCGCTTGAAACCGTCATAATGTTGTAGAAAGCAATGTAAAGTAGCGAGTAAAACGTTTTCTAACGATAGAAGTGCGAAGGTTATGTTAGGTTGAGTTATGTTAGTTTAAGCTAGGTAGCGTCGTGCAACTACCAAAAACAACGTCATCTAACGAGATAGTGTTGTTTTATTGCGAGTACGAAACTGCGATAGGTGAAATGTTGTGAAAGCACACAAAACGGCATGAACAAGCCAAATACTGCGTGTTGTACCGTTACAAGTGCGAAAGTGCTATGTTGTGATATTCTCGTTAAAGCGCATGCAATCATCGTGAAACCTTAAAGAACGATGTCATTTAGCGTGATACAGCGTTCTGTACTGCAATAAGTTGGTGAAAAACTGTGAGGTTATGCAAATATCCTAATTGTGAACGAAACAGTGTAATAGCGCGTTTTTTAATACAAGTGCGAATGTTAGGTTAGGTTAAGATATGAACCGTCGTAAAGCCGCATTAAACAATGTCACTTAGTGAGATGCAGTGTTTTTCACAATTACAAGTCGGGAACTGCGATATCTAATGTGAAAGCGCTTGCAAACGTCGTTAGGTTAGGTTAGGTTTGCTTAGGTTAGGTTAGGTTAGGTTACGTTAGGTTAGGTTAGGTTAGGTTAGGTTTGGTTAGGTTAGGTTAGGTTAGGTTAGGTTAGGGTATGTTAGGTAAGGTTTGGTTAGGTTAGGTTAGGTTGGGTTAGGTAAGGTTAGGTTAGGTTAAGATATGAACCGCGCTAAAACCGCATTAAACAATGTCACTTAGTGAGATGCTGTGTTTTTCACCATTACAAGTCGGGAACTGCGATATCTAATGTGAAAGCGCATGAAACCGTCGTAATCTTGTAGAAAACATTGTAAAGTAGCGAATAAAACGTTTTCTAACGATAGAAGTGCGAAGGTTCGGTTAGTTTGAGCTAGGTAGCGTCGTGAAACCACCAAAAACGATGTCATCTAACGAGATAGTGTTGTTTTATTGCGAGTACGAAACTACGATAGGTGAAATATTGGGAAAGCACACAAAATGGCATGAACTAGCCAGATACTGCGTCTTGTGCCGTTACAAGTGCGAAACTGCTTTATTGTGATATTCTCGTTAAAGCGCATGCAACTATCGTGATACCTTAAAGAACGATGTCATTTAGCGAGATACAGCGTTCTGTACTGTAATAAGTTGGTGAGAAACTGTGAGGTCAAGCAAATATCGTAATTGTGAACTAAACAGTGTAATTGAGCGTATTTAGATACAAGTGCGAATGTTAGGTTAGGTTGAGATATCAACCGTCGTAAAACCGCATTAAACAATGTCACTTAGTGAGATGTAGTGTTTTTCAACATTACAAGTCGGGAACTACGATATCTAATGTGAAAGCGCATGAAACCGTCGTAATCTTGTAGAAAACATTGTAAAATTGCGAGTAAAACGTTTTCTAAAGATAGAAGTGCGAAGGTTAGCTTGAGTTATGTTAGTTTAAGCTATGTAGCGTCGTGAGACCACCAAAAAGGACGTCATCTAACGAGATAGTGTTGTTTTATTGCATGTACGAAACTGCAATAGGTGAAATGTTGTGAAAGTACACAAAACGGCTTGAACAAGCCAGATACTGCGTGTTGTACCGTTACAAGTGCGAAACTGCTATAATGTGATATTCTCGTTAAAGCGCATGCAAGCTTCGTGAAACCTTAAAGAACAATGTCATTTAGCGAGATACAGCGTTCTGTACTGCAATAAGTTGGTGAAAAACTGTGAGGTTATGCAAATATCGTAATTGTGAACAAAACAGTGTAATAGAGCGTTCTTAGATACAAGTGCGAATGTTAGGTTAGGTTAAGATATGAACCGTCGTAAAACCGTATTAAACAATGTCAATTAGTGAGATGCAGTGTTTTTCACCATTAAAAGTGGGGAACTGCGATATCTAATGTGAAAGCGCTTGCAACTGTCGTTAGGTTAGGTTAGGTTAGGTTAGGTTAGGTTGGGTTGAGTTGGGTTAGGTTAGGTTAGGTTAGGTTTGGTTAGCTTAGGTTAGGTTAGCTTAGGTTAGGTTAGGTTGGGTTGGGTTGGGTTAGGTTGGGTTAGGTTAGGTTAGGTTAGGTTAGGTTACGTTAGGTTAAGGTATGAACCGTCGTAAAACCGCATTAAACAATGTCACTTAGTGAGATGCAGTGTTTTTCATCTTCACAAGTTGGGAACTGTGATATCTAATGTGAAAGCGCTTGAAACCGTCATAATGTTGTTGAAAGCAATGTAAAGTAGCGAGTAAAACGTTTTCTAACGATAGAAGTGCGAAGGTTATGTTAGGTTGAGTTATGTTAGTTTAAGCTAGGTAGCGTCGTGCAACTACCAAAAACAACGTCATCTAACGAGATAGTGTTGTTTTATTGCGAGTACGAAACTGCGATAGGTGAAATGTTGTGAAAGCACACAAAACGGCATGAACAAGCCAAATACTGCGTGTTCTACCGTTACAAGTGCGAAACTGCTATATTGTGATATTCTCGTTAAAGCGCATGCAAGCATCGTGAAACCTTAAAGAACAATGTCATTTAGCGAGATACAGCGTTCTGTTCTGCACTAAGTTGGTGAAAAACTGTGAGGTTATGCAAATATCGTAATTGTGAACGAAACAGTGTAATAGAGCGTTTTTCAATACAAGTACGAATGTTAGGTTAGGTTAAGATATGAACCGTCGTAAAACCGCATTAAACAATGTCACTTAGTGAGATGCAGTGTTTTTCACCATTACAAGTCGGGAACTGCGATATCTAATGTGAAAGCGCTTGCAAACGTCGTTAGGTTAGGTTAGGTTAGGTTAGGTTACGTTAGGTTAGGTTTGGTTAGGTTAGGTTAGGTTAGGTTATGTTAGGTTAGGTTGGGTTAGGTTAGGTTAGGTTACGTTAGGTTAAGGTAGGAACCGTCGTAAAACCGCAATAAACAATGTCACTTAGTGAGATGCAGTGTTTTTCACCTTTACAAGTTGGGAACTGCGATATCTAATGTGAAAGCGCTTGAAACCGTCGTAATGTTGTAGAAAGCAATGTAAAGTAGCGAGTAAAACGTTTTCTAACGATAGAAGTGCGAAGGTTATGTTAGGTTGAGTTATGTTAGTTTAAGCTAGGTAGCGTGGTGAAACCACCAAGAACGACGTCATCTAACGAGATAGTGTTGTTTTATTGCGAGTACGAAACTGCGATAGGTAAAATGTTGTGAAAGCACACAAAACGGCATGAACAAGCCAAATACTGCGTGTTCTACCGTTACAAGTGCGAAACTGCTATATTGTGATATTCACGGTAAAGCGCATGCAAGTATCGTGAAACCTTAAAGAACGATATCATTTAGCGAGATACAGCGTTCTGTACTGTAATAGAGAGAGAGAGAATAAACTTTATTGGGTTCCAGCATGCGGGATTCCCTCCGGCCGCGCAGGGCGTGGGGTTCACCCTATCTCACGTTACACTAGAAGTCCTAATGTCACGCGGGCCTAGACCTCAAGGCCTTCGTGCCCCGTCGCCGCTCGGGTTACTGAGGGTGTCCCCCTTTCGCCTTTGCAGCGCCAGTGCGACCTCGAGCTGCCGGACGGCCCTTCGCTGGTCTTCTGGGTCCGTAGACCCCACACGCTGTTCTACTTGCGGCGGTAACACCGGACCGTCCGCGCTGTCTGCGTCACATCCCCAGAGTATGTGAGCCAGGGTGGCTCTCGCGCTCGCGCACACACTGCACATTTCACTCACGTAGAGTTCGGGGCACACGTGTCGCGCTAGCGATGGGGTCAGCACAGTCTCGGTTTGGAGCTGGCGCAACCTCACCGCCTCCCACCGGGTAAGATCCCTGTGCGGAGGCGGGAAGCCACGCCGTTGCTCCCTGTACCACGCGAGGATGTCGCCGTAATCGAGCAGCTGCTCCTCGCCTTCTTCTTTGGTCGCCGTCGTGTCTTCGGAGGCGGGCGCGGCCGCGGTCCGGCACGTGGCGAGACCACGGGCCGCGGCATCCGCCTCCTCGTTGCGGTTCGGAGATCCTGGTATCAGGTCCCTACCCATGTGAGCCGGGAACCATTTTAGCGTCAGCCTCGACTTGGACTCGTCGCTTGCCAACGCCCTAGCAGCCGCCCCGCACACGGCTCCGCGCGAGAAGCTACGGATGGCCGTCTTGCTGTCACTGAGTATTGTCCGCACGCCCGGGGAGCGCGCCGCCAAGGCTATCGCCATCTCCTCGGCCTGGCTCGCGCTCCGCGTACGCACGCTGCATGACGTGACGATTACGTGTACTGTAATAAGTTGGTGAGAAACTGTGAGGTCAAGCAAATATCGTAATTGTGAACGAAACAGTGTAATTGAGCGTCTTTAGATACAAGTGCGAATGTTAGGTTAGGTTGACATATCAACCGTCGTAAAACCACATTAAACAATATCACTTAGTGAGATGTAGTGTTTTTCAACATTACAAGTCGGGAACTACGCTATCTAATGTGAAAGCGCATGAAACCGTCGTAATCTTGTAGAAAACATTGTAAAGTGGCGAGTAAAGCGTTTTATAACGATAGAAGTGCGAAGGTTAGGTTAGGTTAGGTTAGTTTAAGCTAGGTAGCGTCGTGAAACTACCAAAAACGACGTCATCTAACGAGATAGTGTTGTTTTATAGCGAGTATTAAACTGCGATAGGTGAAAAGTTGTGAAAGCACACAAAACGGCATGAACAAGCCAAATACTGCGTGTTCTACCGTTACAAGTGCGAAACTGCTATATTGTGATATTCTCGTTAAAGCGCATGCAAGCATCGTGAAACCTTAAAGAACAATGTCATTTAGCGAGATACAGCGTTCTGTACTGCAATAAGTTGGTGAAAAACTGTGAGGTTATGCAAATATCATAATTGTGAACAAAACAGTGTAATAGAGCGTTTTTAGATACAAGTGCGAATGTTAGGTTAGGTTAAGATATGAACCGTCGTAAAACCGCATTAAACAATGTCAATTACTGAGATGCAGTGTTTTTCACCATTAAAAGTGGGGAACTGCGATATTTAATGTGCAAGCGCTTGCAACCGTCGTTTGGTTAGGTTAGGTTAGGTTAGGTTAGGTTGGGTTGAGTTGGGTTAGGTTAGGTTAGATTAGGTTAGGTTGGGTTGAGTTGGGTTAGGTTAGGTTAGGTTAGGTTAGGTTGGGTTAGGTTAGGTTAGGTTAGGTTAGGTTAGGTTAGGTTAGGTTACGTTAGGTTAGGTTAGGTTAGGTTACGTTAGGTTAGGTTAGGTTAGGTAAGGATAATTTGGTTAGGTTAGGTAAGGTTAGGTTAGGTTAGGTTGGGTTGGGTGTTGTTGGGTTGGGTTGGGTTGGGTTAGGTTGGGTTAGGTTAGGTTAGGTTACGTTAGGTTAGGTTAGGTTAGGTTACGTTAGGTTATGTTAGGTTAGGTTAGGTTACGTTAGGTTAGGTTAGGTCAGGTAAGGTTAGGTTACGTTAGAATAGGTTAGGTTAGGTTAGGTTACGTTAGGTTAGGTTAAGTTAGGTTAGGTTAGGTTTGGTTAGCTTAGGTTAGGTTAGCTTAGGTTAGGTTAGGTTGGGTTGGGTTGGGTTAGGTTGGGTTAGGTTAGGTTAGGTTAGGTTAGGTTGGGTTAGGTTAGTTTAGGTTAGGTTAGGTGAGGTTGGGTTGGGTTGGGTTAGGTTAGGTTAGGTTAGGTTACGTTAGGTTAAGGTATGAACCGTCGTAAAACCGCATTAAACAATGTCACTTAGTGAGATGCAGTGTTTTTCATCTTTACAAGTTGGGAACTGTGATATCTAATGTGAAAGCGCTTGAAACCGTCATAATGTTGTAGAAAGCAATGTAAAGTAGCGAGTAAAACGTTTTCTAACGATAGAAGTGCGAAGGTTATGTTAGGTTGAGTTATGTTAGTTTAAGCTAGGTAGCGTCGTGCAACTACCAAAAACAACGTCATCTAACGAGATAGTGTTGTTTTATTGAGAGTACGAAACTGCGATAGGTGAAATGTTGTGAAAGCACACAAAACGGCATGAACAAGCCAAATACTGCGTGTTGTACCGTTACAAGTGCGAAAGTGCTATGTTGTGATATTCTCGTTAAAGCGCATGCAATCATCGTGAAACCTTCAAGAACGATGTCATTTAGCGTGATACAGCGTTCTGTACTGCAATAAGTTGGTGAAAAACTGTGAGGTTATGCAAATATCCTAATTGTGAACGAAACAGTGTAATAGCGCGTTTTTTAATACAAGTGCGAATGTTAGGTTAGGTTAAGATATGAACCGTCGTAAAGCCGCATTAAACAATGTCACTTAGTGAGATGCAGTGTTTTTCACCATTACAAGTCGGGAACTGCGATATCTAATGTGAAAGCGCTTGCAAACGTCGTTAGGTTAGGTTAGGTTTGGTTAGGTTAGGTTAGGTTAGGTTACGTTAGGTTAGGTTAGGTTAGGTTAGGTTTGGTTAGGTTAGGTTAGGTTAGGTTAGGTTAGGGTATGTTAGGTAAGGTTTGGTTAGGTTAGGTTAGGTTGGGTTAGGTAAGGTTAGGTTAGGTTAAGATATGAACCGCGCTAAAACCGCATTAAACAATGTCACTTAGTGAGATGCTGTGTTTTTCACCATTACAAGTCGGGAACTGCGATATCTAATGTGAAAGCGCATGAAACCGTCGTAATCTTGTAGAAAACATTGTAAAGTAGCGAATAAAACGTTTTCTAACGATAGAAGTGCGAAGGTTCGGTTAGTTTGAGCTAGGTAGCGTCGTGAAACCACCAAAAACGATGTCATCTAACGAGATAGTGTTGTTTTATTGCGAGTACGAAACTACGATAGGTGAAATATTGGGAAAGCACACAAAATGGCATGAACTAGCCAGATACTGCGTCTTGTGCCGTTACAAGTGCGAAACTGCTTTATTGTGATATTCTCGTTAAAGCGCATGCAACTATCGTGATACCTTAAAGAACGATGTCATTTAGCGAGATACAGCGTTCTGTACTGTAATAAGTTGGTGAGAAACTGTGAGGTCAAGCAAATATCGTAATTGTGAACTAAACAGTGTAATTGAGCGTATTTAGATACAAGTGCGAATGTTAGGTTAGGTTGAGATATCAACCGTCGTAAAACCGCATTAAACAATGTCACTTGGTGAGATGTAGTGTTTTTCAACATTACAAGTCGGGAACTACGATATCTAATGTGAAAGCGCATGAAACCGTCGTAATCTTGTAGAAAACATTGTAAAATTGCGAGTAAAACGTTTTCTAAAGATAGAAGTGCGAAGGTTAGCTTGAGTTATGTTAGTTTAAGCTATGTAGCGTCGTGAGACCACCAAAAAGGACGTCATCTAACGAGATAGTGTTGTTTTATTGCATGTACGAAACTGCAATAGGTGAAATGTTGTGAAAGTACACAAAACGGCTTGAACAAGCCAGATACTGCGTGTTGTACCGTTACAAGTGCGAAACTGCTATAATGTGATATTCTCGTTAAAGCGCATGCAAGCTTCGTGAAACCTTAAAGAACAATGTCATTTAGCGAGATACAGCGTTCTGTACTGCAATAGGTTGGTGAAAAACTGTGAGGTTATGCAAATATCGTAAATGTGAACAAAACAGTGTAATAGAGCGTTCTTAGATACAAGTGCGAATGTTAGGTTAGGTTAAGATATGAACCGTCGTAAAACCGTATTAAACAATGTCAATTAGTGAGATGCAGTGTTTTTCACCATTAAAAGTGGGGAACTGCGATATCTAATGTGAAAGCGCTTGCAACTGTCGTTAGGTTAGGTTAGGTTAGGTTAGGTTAGGTTGGGTTGAGTTGGGTTAGGTTAGGTTAGGTTAGGTTAGGTTAGGTTACGTTAGGTTAGGTTAGGTTACGTTAGGTTAGGTTAGGTTAGGTTACGTTAGGTTAGGTTAGGTTAGGTTACGTTAGGTTACGTTAGGTTATGTTAGGTTAGGTTAGGTTACGTTAGGTTAGGTTAGGTCAGGTAAGGTTAGGTTACGTTAGAATAGGTTAGGTTAGGTTACGTTAGGTTAGGTTAAGTTAGGTTAGGTTAGGTTTGGTTAGCTTAGGTTAGGTTAGCTTAAGTTAGGTTAGGTTGGGTTGGGTTGGGTTAGGTTGGGTTAGGTTAGGTTAGGTTAGGTTAGGTTGGGTTAGGTTAGTTTAGGTTAGGTTAGGTTAGGTTGGGTTGGGTTGGGTTAGGTTAGGTTAGGTTAGGTAAGGTTAGGTTAGGTTAGGTTAGGTTACGTTAGGTTAAGGTATGAACCGTCGTAAAACCGCATTAAACAATGTCACTTAGTGAGATGCAGTGTTTTTCATCTTTACAAGTTGGGAACTGTGATATCTAATGTGAAAGCGCTTGAAACCGTCATAATGTTGTAGAAAGCAATGTAAAGTAGCGAGTAAAACGTTTTCTAACGATAGAAGTGCGAAGGTTATGTTAGGTTGAGTTATGTTAGTTTAAGCTAGGTAGCGTCGTGCAACTACCAAAAACAACGTCATCTAACGAGATAGTGTTGTTTTATTGCGAGTACGAAACTGCGATAGGTGAAATGTTGTGAAAGCACACAAAATGGCATGAACAAGCCAAATACTGCGTGTTGTACCGTTACAAGTGCGAAACTGCTATGTTGTGATATTCTCGTTAAAGCGCATGGAATCATCGTGAAACCTTAAAGAACGATGTCATTTAGCGAGATACAGCGTTCTGTACTGCAATAAGTTGGTGAAAAACTGTGAGGTTATGCAAATATCCTAATTGTGAACGAAACAGTGTAATAGAGCGTTTTTTAATACAAGTGCGAATGTTAGGTTAGGTTAAGATATGAACCGCGCTAAAACCGCATTAAACAATGTCACTTAGTGAGATGCTGTGTTTTTCACCATTACAAGTCGGGAACTGCGATATCTAATGTGAAAGCGCATGAAACCGTCGTAATCTTGTAGAAAACATTGTAAAGTAGCGAATAAAACGTTTTCTAACGATAGAAGTGCGAAGGTTCGGTTAGTTTGAGCTAGGTAGCGTCGTGAAACCACCAAAAACGATGTCATCTAACGAGATAGTGTTGTTTTATTGCGAGTACGAAACTGCGATAGGTGAAATATTGGGAAAGCACACAAAATGGCATGAACTAGCCAGATACTGCGTCTTGTGCCGTTACAAGTGCGAAACTGCTTTATTGTGATATTCTCGTTAAAGCGCATGCAAGTATCGTGATACCTTAAAGAACGATGTCATTTAGCGAGATACAGCGTTCTGTACTGTAATAAGTTGGTGAGAAACTGTGAGGTCAAGCAAATATCGTAATTGTGAACGAAACAGTGTAATTGAGCGTATTTAGATACAAGTGCGAATGTTAGGTTAGGTTGAGATATCAACCGTCGTAAAACCGCATTAAACAATGTCACTTATTGAGATGTAGTGTTTTTCAACATTACAAGTCGGGAACTACGATATCTAATGTGAAAGCGCATGAAACCGTCGTAATCTTGTAGAAAACATTGTAAAATTGCGAGTAAAACGTTTTCTAAAGATAGAAGTGCGAAGGTTAGCTTGAGTTATGTTAGTTTAAGCTATGTAGCGTCGTGAGACCACCAAAAAGGACGTCATCTAACGAGATAGTGTTGTTTTATTGCATGTACGAAACTGCATTAGGTGAAATGTTGTGAAAGTACACAAAACAGCTTGAACAAGCCAGATACTGCGTGTTGTACCGTTACAAGTGCGAAACTGCTATAATGTGATATTCTCGTTAAAGCGCATGCAAGCATCGTGAAACCTTAAAGAACGATGTCATTTAGCGAGATACAGCGTTCTGTACTGCAATAAGTTGGTGAAAAACTGTGAGGTTATGCAAATATCGTAATTGTGAGCGAAACAGTGTAATAGAGCGTTTTTCAATACAAGTACCAATGTTAGGTTAGGTTAGTATATGAACCGTCGTAAAACCGCATTAAACAATGTCACTTAGTGAGATGCAGTGTTTTTCACCATTACAAGTCGGGAACTGCGATATCTAATGTGAAAGCGCTTGCAAACGTCGTTAGGTTAGGTTAGGTTAGGTTAGGTTAGGTTACGTTAGGTTAGGTTTGGTTAGGTTAGGTTAGGTTAGGTTATGTTAGGTTAGGTTGGGTTAGGTTAGGTTAGGTTAGGTTAGGTTAAGATATGAACCGCGCTAAAACCGCATTAAACAATGTCACTTAGTGAGATGCAGTGTTTTTCACCTTTACAAGTTGGGAACTGCGATATCTAATGTGAAAGCGCTTGAAACCGTCGTAATGTTGTAGAAAGCAATCTAAAGTAGCGAGTAAAACGTTTTCTAACGATAGAAGTGCGAAGGTTGGGTTAGGTTAGGTTAGTTTAAGCTAGGTAGCGTCGTGAAACTACCAAAAACGACGTCATCTAACGAGATAGTGTTGTTTTATTGCGAGTATTAAACTGCGATAGGTGAAATGTTGTGAATGCACACAAAACGGCATGAACAAGCCAAATACTGCGTGTTCTACCGTTACAAGTGCGAAACTGCTATATTGTGATATTCTCTTTAAAGCGCATGCAAGCATCGTGAAACCTTAAAGAACAATGTCATTTAGCGAGATACAGCGTTCTGTACTGCAATAAGTTGGTGAAAAACTGTGAGGTTATGCAAATATTGTAATTGTGAACGAAACAGTGTAATAGAGCGTTTTTTCAATACAAGTACGAATGTTAGGTTAGGTTAAGATATGAACCGTCGTAAAACCGCATTAAACAATGTCACTTAGTGAGATGCAGTGTTTTTCACCATTACAAGTCGGGAACTGCGATATCTAATGTGAAAGCGCTTGCAAACGTCGTTAGGTTAGGTTAGGTTAGGTTACGTTAGGTTAGGTTTGGTTAGGTTAGGTTAGGTTAGGTTATGTTAGGTTAGGTTGGGTTAGGTTAGGTTAGGTTACGTTAGGTTAAGGTATGAACCGTCGTAAAACCGCAATAAACAATGTCACTTAGTGAGATGCAGAGTTTTTCACCTTTACAAGTTAGGAACTGCGATATCTAATGTGAAAGCGCTTGAAACCGTCGTAATGTTGTAGAAAGCAATGTAAAGTAGCGAGTAAAACGTTTTCTAACGATAGAAGTGCGAAGGTTATGTTAGGTTGAGTCATGTTAGTTTAAGCTAGGTAGCGTCGTGAAACCACCAAAAACGACGTCATCTAACGAGATAGTGTTGTTTTATTGCGAGTACGAAACTGCGATAGGTAAAATGTTGTGAAAGCACACAAAATGGCATGAACAAGCCAAATACTGCGTGTTGTACCGTTACAAGTGCGAAACTGCTATATTGTGACATTCTCGGTAAACGCATGCAAGTATCGTGAAACCTTAAAGAACGATGTCATTTAGCGAGATACAGCGTTCTGTACTGTAATAAGTTGGTGAGAAACTGTGAGGTCAAGCAAATATCGTAATTGTGAACGAAACAGTGTAATTGAGCGTCTTTAGATACAAGTGCGAATGTTAGGTTAGGTTGACATATCAACCGTCGTAAAACCGCATTAAACAATGTCACTTAGTGAGATGTAGTGTTTTTCAACATTACAAGTCGGGAACTACGTTATCTAATGTGAAAGCGCATGAAACCAACGTAATCTTGTAGAAAACATTGTAAAGTGGCGAGTAAAACGTTTTCTAACGATAGAAGTGCGAAGGTTAGGTTAGGTTAGGTTAGTTTAAGCTAGGTAGCGTCGTGAAACTACCAAAAACGACGTCATCTAACGAGATAGTGTTGTTTTATAGCGAGTATTAAACTGCGATAGGTGAAATGTTGTGAAAGCACACAAAACGGCATGAACAAGCCAAATACTGCGTGTTCTACCGTTACAAGTGCGAAACTGCTATATTGTGATATTCTCGTTAAAGCGCATGCAAGCATCGTGAAACCTTAAAGAACAATGTCATTTAGCGAGATACAGCGTTCTGTACTGCAATAAGTTGGTGAAAAACTGTGAGGTTATGCAAATATCATAATTGTGAACAAAACAGTGTAATAGAGCGTTTTTAGATACAAGTGCGAATGTTAGGTTAGGTTAAGTTATGAACCGTCGTAAAACCGCATTAAACAATGTCAATTACTGAGATGCAGTGTTTTTCACCATTAAAAGTGGGGAACTGCGATATTTAATGTGAAAGCGCTTGCAACCGTCGTTAGGTTAGGTTAGGTTAGGTTAGGTTAGGTTTGGTTAGGTTAGGTTAGGTTAGGTTAGGTTAGATTAGGTTAGGTTGGGTTGAGTTGGGTTAGGTTAGGTTACGTTAGGTTAGGTTAGGTCAGGTAAGGTTAGGTTACGTTAGAATAGGTTAGGTTAGGTTAGGTTACGTTAGGTTAGGTTAAGTTAGGTTAGGTTAGGTTTGGTTAGCTTAGGTTAGGTTAGCTTAGGTTAGGTTAGGTTGGGTTGGGTTGGGTTAGGTTGGGTTAGGTTAGGTTAGGTTAGGTTAGGTTGGGTTAGGTTAGTTTAGGTTAGGTTAGGTTAGGTTGGGTTGGGTTGGGTTAGGTTAGGTTAGGTTAGGTTAGGTTAGGTAAGGTTAGGTTAGGTTAGGTTAGGTTACGTTAGGTTAAGGTATGAACCGTCGTAAAACCGCATTAAACAATGTCACTTAGTGAGATGCAGTGTTTTTCATCTTCACAAGTTGGGAACTGTGATATCTAATGTGAAAGCGCTTGAAACCGTCATAATGTTGTAGAAAGCAATGTAAAGTAGCGAGTAAAACGTTTTCTAACGATAGAAGTGCGAAGGTTATGTTAGGTTGAGTTATGTTAGTTTAAGCTAGGTAGCGTCGTGCAACTACCAAAAACAACGTCATCTAACGAGATAGTGTTGTTTTATTGCGAGTACGAAACTGCGATAGGTGAAATGTTGTGAAAGCACACAAAACGGCATGAACAAGCCAAATACTGCGTGTTGTACCGTTACAAGTGCGAAACTGCTATGTTGTGATATTCTCGTTAAAGCGCATGCAATCATCGTGAAACCTTAAAGAACAATGTCATTTAGCGAGATACAGCGTTCTGTACTGCAATAAGTTGGTGAAAAACTGTGAGGTTATGCAAATATCGTAATTGTGAACGAAACAGTGTAATAGAGCGTTTTTCAATACAAGTACGAATGTTAGGTTAGGTTAAGATATGAACCGTCGTAAAACCGCATTAAACAATGTCACTTAGTGAGATGCAGTGTTTTTCACCATTACAAGTCGGGAACTGCGATATCTAATGTGAAAGCGCTTGCAAACGTCGTTAGGTTAGGTTAGGTTAGGTTAGGTTAGGTTAGGTTAGGTTACGTTAGGTTAGGTTTGGTTAGGTTAGGTTAGGTTAGGTTAGGTTATGTTAGGTTAGGTTGGGTTAGGTTAGGTTAGGTTAGGTTACGTTAGGTTAAGGTATGAACCGTCGTAAAACCGCAATAAACAATGTCACTTAGTGAGATGCAGTGTTTTTCACCTTTACAAGTTGGGAACTGCGATATCTAATGTGAAAGCGCTTGAAACCGTCGTAATGTTGTAGAAAGCAATGTAAAGTAGCGAGTAAAACGTTTTCTAACGATAGAAGTGCGAAGGTTATGTTGTTGAGTTATGTTAGTTTAAGCTAGGTAGCGTCGTGAAACCACCAAAAACGACGTCATCTAACGAGATAGTGTTGTTTTATTGCGAGTACGAAACTGCGATAGGTAAAATGTTGTGAAAGCACACAAAACGGCATGAACAAGCCAAATACTGCGTGTTCTACCGTTAGAAGTGCGAAACTGCTATATTATGATATTCTCGGTAAAGCGCATGCAAGTATCGTGAAACCTTAAAGAACGATGTCATTTAGCGAGATACAGCGTTCTGTACTGTAATAAGTTGGTGAGAAACTGTGAGGTCAAGCAAATATCGTAATTGTGAACGAAACAGTGTAATTGAGCGTCTTTAGATACAAGTGCGAATGTTAGGTTAGGTTGACATATCAACCGTCGTAAAACCACATTAAACAATGTCACTTAGTGAGATGTAGTGTTTTTCAACATTACAAGTCGGGAACTACGTTATCTAATGTGAAAGCGCATGAAACCGTCGTAATCTTGTAGAAAACATTGTAAAGTGGCGAGTAAAACGTTTTATAACGATAGAAGTGCGAAGGTTAGGTTAGGTTAGGTTAGTTTAAGCTAGGTAGCGTCGTGAAACTACCAAAAACGACGTCATCTAACGAGATAGTGTTGTTTTATAGCGAGTATTAAACTGCGATAGGTGAAATGTTGTGAAAGCACACAAAACGGCATGAACAAGCCAAATACTGCGTGTTCTACCGTTACAAGTGCGAAACTGCTATATTGTGATATTCTCGTTAAAGCGCATGCAAGCATCGTGAAACCTTAAAGAACAATGTCATTTAGCGAGATACAGCGTACTGTACTGCAATAAGTTGGTGAAAAACTGTGAGGTTATGCAAATATCATAATTGTGAACAAAACAGTGTAATAGAGCGTTTTTAGATACAAGTGCGAATGTTAGGTTAGGTTAAGATATGAACCGTCGTAAAACCGCATAAAACAATGTCAATTACTGAGATGCAGTGTTTTTCACCATTAAAAGTGGGGAACTGCGATATTTAATGTGAAAGCGCTTGCAACCGTCGTTAGGTTAGGTTAGGTTAGGTTAGGTTAGGTTAGGTTAGGTTTGGTTAGGTTAGGTTAGATTAGGTTAGGTTGGGTTGAGTTGGGTTAGGTTAGGTTAGGTTAGGTTAGGTTGGGTTAGGTTAGGTTAGGTTAGGTTAGGTTAGGTTACGTTAGGTTAGGTTAGGTTACGTTAGGTTAGGTTAGGTTAGGTTACGTTAGGTTAGGTTAGGTAAGGATAATTTGGTTAGGTTAGGTAAGGTTAGGTTAGGTTAGGTTAGGTTGGGTTGGGTGTTGTTGGGTTGGGTTGGGTTGGGTTAGGTTGGGTTAGGTTAGGTTAGGTTACGTTAGGTTAGGTTAGGTTAGGTTACGTTAGGTTATGTTAGGTTAGGTTAGGTTACGTTAGGTTAGGTTAGGTCAGGTAAGGTTAGGTTACGTTAGAATAGGTTAGGTTAGGTTAGGTTACGTTAGGTTAGGTTAAGTTAGGTTAGGGTAGGTTTGGTTAGCTTAGGTTAGGTTAGCTTAGGTTAGGTTAGGTTGGGTTGGGTTAGGTTGGGTTAGGTTAGGTTAGGTTAGGTTGGGTTAGGTTAGTTTAGGTTAGGTTAGGTGAGGTTGGGTTGGGTTGGGTTAGGTTAGGTTAGGTTAGGTTAGGTTACGTTAGGTTAAGGTATGAACCGTCGTAAAACCGCATTAAACAATGTCACTTAGTGAGATGCAGTGTTTTTCATCTTTACAAGTTGGGAACTGTGATATCTAATGTGAAAGCGCTTGAAACCGTCATAATGTTGTAGAAAGCAATGTAAAGTAGCGAGTAAAACGTTTTCTAACGATAGAAGTGCGAAGGTTATGTTAGGTTGAGTTATGTTAGTTTAAGCTAGGTAGCGTCGTGCAACTACCAAAAACAACGTCATCTAACGAGATAGTCTTGTTTTATTGCGAGTACGAAACTGCGATAGGTGAAATGTTGTGAAAGCACACAAAACGGCATGAACAAGCCAAATACTGCGTGTTGTACCGTTACAAGTGCGAAACTGCTATGTTGTGATATTCTCGTTAAAGCGCATGCAATCATCGTGAAACCTTAAAGAACGATGTCATTTAGCGTGATACAGCGTTCTGTACTGCAATAAGTTGGTGAAAAACTGTGAGGTTATGCAAATATCATAATTGTGAACAAAACAGTGTAATAGAGCGTTTTTAGATACAAGTGCGAATGTTAGGTTAGGTTAAGATATGAACCGTCGTAAAACCGCATTAAACAATGTCACTTAGTGAGATGCAGTGTTTTTCACCATTACAAGTCGGGAACTGCGATATCTAATGTGAAAGCGCTTGCAAACGTCGTTAGGTTAGGTTAGGTTTGGTTAGGTTAGGTTAGGTTAGGTTACGTTAGGTTAGGTTAGGTTAGGTTAGGTTTGGTTAGGTTAGGTTAGGTTAGGTTAGGGTATGTTAGGTAAGGTTTGGTTAGGTTAGGTTAGGTTGGGTTAGGTAAGGTTAGGTTAGGTTAAGATATGAACCGCGCTAAAACCGCATTAAACAATGTCACTTAGTGAGATGCTGTGTTTTTCACCATTACAAGTCGGGAACTGCGATATCTAATGTGAAAGCGCATGAAACCGTTGTAATCTTGTAGAAAACATTGTAAAGTAGCGAATAAAACGTTTTCTAACGATAGAAGTGCGAAGGTTCGGTTAGTTTGAGCTAGGTAGCGTCGTGAAACCACCAAAAACGATGTCATCTAACGAGATAGTGTTGTTTTATTGCGAGTACGAAACTGCGATAGGTGAAATATTGGGAAAGCACACAAAATGGCATGAACTAGCCAGATACTGCGTCTTGTGCCGTTACAAGTGCGAAACTGCTTTATTGTGATATTCTCGTTAAAGCGCATGCAAGTATCGTGATACCTTAAAGAACGATGTCATTTAGCGAGATACAGCGTTCTGTACTGTAATAAGTTGGTGAGAAACTGTGAGGTCAAGCAAATATCGTAATTGTGAACGAAACAGTGTAATTGAGCGTCTTTAGATACAAGTGCGAATGTTAGGTTAGGTTGACATATCAACCGTCGTAAAACCACATTAAACAATGTCACTTAGTGAGATGTAGTGTTTTTCAACATTACAAGTCGGGAACTACGTTATCTAATGTGAAAGCGCATGAAACCGTCGTAATCTTGTAGAAAACATTGTAAAGTGGCGAGTAAAACGTTTTATAACGATAGAAGTGCGAAGGTTAGGTTAGGTTAGGTTAGTTTAAGCTAGGTAGCGTCGTGAAACTACCAAAAACGACGTCATCTAACGAGATAGTGTTGTTTTATAGCGAGTATTAAACTGCGATAGGTGAAATGTTGTGAAAGCACACAAAACGGCATGAACAAGCCAAATACTGCGTGTTCTACCGTTACAAGTGCGAAACTGCTATATTGTGATATTCTCGTTAAAGCGCATGCAAGCATCGTGAAACCTTAAAGAACAATGTCATTTAGCGAGATACAGCGTACTGTACTGCAATAAGTTGGTGAAAAACTGTGAGGTTATGCAAATATCATAATTGTGAACAAAACAGTGTAATAGAGCGTTTTTAGATACAAGTGCGAATGTTAGGTTAGGTTAAGATATGAACCGTCGTAAAACCGCATTCATCATCATCATCAGCCTGACTACGTCCACTGCAGGACAAAGGCCTCTCCCATGTTCCGCCAGTTAACCCGGTCCTGTGCTTGCTGCTTCCAATTTATACCCGCAAACTTCTTAATCTCATCTGCCCACCTAACCTTCTGTCTCCCCCTAACCCGCTTCCCTTCTCTGGGAATCCAGTCAGTTACCCTTAATGACCAGCGGTTATCCTGTCTACGCGCTACATGCCCTGCCCATGTCCATTTCTTCTTCTTGATTTCAGCTATGATATCCTTAACCCCCGTTTGTTCCCTAAGCCGCATTAAACAATGTCAATTACTGAGATGCAGTGTTTTTCACCATTAAAAGTGGGGAACTGCGATATTTAATGTGAAAGCGCTTGCAACCGTCGTTAGGTTAGGTTAGGTTAGGTTAGGTTAGGTTAGGTTTGGTTAGGTTAGGTTAGATTAGGTTAGGTTGGGTTGAGTTGGGTTAGGTTAGGTTAGGTTAGGTTGGGTTAGGTTAGGTTAGGTTAGGTTAGGTTAGGTTACGTTAGGTTAGGTTAGGTTACGTTAGGTTAGGTTAGGTTAGGTTACGTTAGGTTAGGTTAGGTAAGGATAATTTGGTTAGGTTAGGTAAGGTTAGGTTAGGTTAGGTTAGGTTGGGTTGGGTGTTGTTGGGTTGGGTTGGGTTGGGTTAGGTTGGGTTAGGTTAGGTTAGGTTACGTTAGGTTAGGTTAGGTTAGGTTACGTTAGGTTATGTTAGGTTAGGTTAGGTTACGTTAGGTTAGGTTAGGTCAGGTAAGGTTAGGTTACGTTAGAATAGGTTAGGTTAGGTTAGGTTACGTTAGGTTAGGTTAAGTTAGGTTAGGGTAGGTTTGGTTAGCTTAGGTTAGGTTAGCTTAGGTTAGGTTAGGTTGGGTTGGGTTAGGTTGGGTTAGGTTAGGTTAGGTTAGGTTGGGTTAGGTTAGTTTAGGTTAGGTTAGGTGAGGTTGGGTTGGGTTGGGTTAGGTTAGGTTAGGTTAGGTTAGGTTACGTTAGGTTAAGGTATGAACCGTCGTAAAACCGCATTAAACAATGTCACTTAGTGAGATGCAGTGTTTTTCATCTTTACAAGTTGGGAACTGTGATATCTAATGTGAAAGCGCTTGAAACCGTCATAATGTTGTAGAAAGCAATGTAAAGTAGCGAGTAAAACGTTTTCTAACGATAGAAGTGCGAAGGTTATTTTAGGTTGAGTTATGTTAGTTTAAGCTAGGTAGCGTCGTGCAACTACCAAAAACAACGTCATCTAACGAGATAGTCTTGTTTTATTGCGAGTACGAAACTGCGATAGGTGAAATGTTGTGAAAGCACACAAAACGGCATGAACAAGCCAAATACTGCGTGTTGTACCGTTACAAGTGCGAAACTGCTATGTTGTGATATTCTCGTTAAAGCGCATGCAATCATCGTGAAACCTTAAAGAACGATGTCATTTAGCGTGATACAGCGTTCTGTACTGCAATAAGTTGGTGAAAAACTGTGAGGTTATGCAAATATCCTAATTGTGAACGAAACAGTGTAATAGAGCGTTTTTAATACAAGTGCGAATGTTAGGTTAGGTTAAGATATGAACCGTCGTAAAACCGCATTAAACAATGTCACTTAGTGAGATGCAGTGTTTTTCACCATTACAAGTCGGGAACTGCGATATCTAATGTGAAAGCGCTTGCAAACGTCGTTAGGTTAGGTTAGGTTAGGTTAGGTTACGTTAGGTTAGGTTAGGTTAGGTTAGGTTTGGTTAGGTTAGGTTAGGTTAGGTTAGGTTAGGGTATGTTAGGTAAGGTTTGGTTAGGTTAGGTTAGGTTAGGTTGGGTTAGGTAAGGTTAGGTTAGGTTAAGATATGAACCGCGCTAAAACCGCATTAAACAATGTCACTTAGTGAGATGCTGTGTTTTTCACCATTACAAGTCGGGAACTGCGATATCTAATGTGAAAGCGCATGAAACCGTTGTAATCTTGTAGAAAACATTGTAAAGTAGCGAATAAAACGTTTTCTAACGATAGAAGTGCGAAGGTTCGGTTAGTTTGAGCTAGGTAGCGTCGTGAAACCACCAAAAACGATGTCATCTAACGAGATAGTGTTGTTTTATTGCGAGTACGAAACTGCGATAGGTGAAATATTGGGAAAGCACACAAAATGGCATGAACTAGCCAGATACTGCGTCTTGTGCCGTTACAAGTGCGAAACTGCTTTATTGTGATATTCTCGTTAAAGCGCATGCAAGTATCGTGATACCTTAAAGAACGATGTCATTTAGCGAGATACAGCGTTCTGTACTGTAATAAGTTGGTGAGAAACTGTGAGGTCAAGCAAATATCGTAATTGTGAACGAAACAGTGTAATTGAGCGTATTTAGATACAAGTGCGAATGTTAGGTTAGGTTGAGATATCAACCGTCGTAAAACCGCATTAAACAATGTCACTTAGTGAGATGTAGTGTTTTTCAACATTACAAGTCGGGAACTACAATATGTAATGTGAAAGCGCATGAAACCGTCGTAATCTTGTAGAAAACATTGTAAAATTGCGTGTAAAACGTTTTCTAAAGATAGAAGTGCGAAATTTGCTTGAGTTATGTTAGTTTAAGCTATGTAGCGTCGTGAGACCACCAAAAAGGACGTCATCTAACGAGATAGGGTTGTTTTATTGCATGTACGAAACTGCAATAGGTGAAATGTTGTGAAAGTACACAAAACGGCTTGAACAAGCCAGATACTGCGTGTTGTACCGTTACAAGTGCGAAACTGCTATAATGTGATATTCTCGTTAAAGCGCATGCAAGCATCGTGAAACCTTAAAGAACGATGTCATTTAGCGAGATACAGCGTTCTGTACTGCAATAAGTTGGTGAAAAACTGTGAGGTTATGCAAATATCGTAATTGTGAACGAAACAGTGTAATAGAGCGTTTTTCAATACAAGTACCAATGTTAGGTAAGGTTAAGATATGAACCGTCGTAAAACCGCATTAAACAATGTCACTTAGTGAGATGCAGTGTTTTTCACCATTACAAGTCGGGAACTGCGATATCTAATGTGAAAGCGCTTGCAAACGTCGTTAGGTTAGGTTAGGTTAGGTTAGGTTACGTTAGGTTAGGTTTGGTTAGGTTAGGTTAGGTTAGGTTATGTTAGGTTAGGTTGGGTTAGGTTAGGTTAGGTTAGGTTAGGTTAAGATATGAACCGCGCTAAAACCGCAATAAACAATGTCACTTAGTGAGATGCAGTGTTTTTCACCATTACAAGTCGGGAACTGCGATATCTAATGTGAAAGCGCTTGCAAACGTCGTTAGGTTAGGTTAGGTTAGGTTAGGTTACGTTAGGTTAGGTTTGGTTAGGTTAGGTTAGGTTAGGTTATGTTAGGTTAGGTTGGGTTAGGTTAGGTTAGGTTAGGTTAGGTTAAGATATGAACCGCGCTAAAACCGCATTAAACAGTGTCACTTAGTGAGATGCAGTGTTTTTCACCTTTACAAGTTGGGAACTGCGATATCTAATGTGAAAGCGCTTGAAACCGTCGTAATGTTGTAGAAAGCAATCTAAAGTAGCGAGTAAAACGTTTTCTAACGATAGAAGTGCGAAGGTTAGGTTAGGTTAGGTTAGTTTAAGCTAGGTAGCGTCGTGAAACTACCAAAAACGACGTCATCTAACGAGATAGTGTTTTATTGCGAGTATTAAACTGCGATAGGTGAAATGTTGTGAATGCACACAAAACGGCATGAACAAGCCAAATACTGCGTGTTCTACCGTTACAAGTGCGAAACTGCTATATTGTGATATTCTCGTTAAAGCGCATGCAAGCATCGTGAAACCTTAAAGAACAATGTCATTTAGCGAGATACAGCGTTCTGTACTGCAATAAGTTGGTGAAAAACTGTGAGGTTATGCAAATATCGTAATTGTGAACGAAACAGTGTAATAGAGCGTTTTTCAATACAAGTACGAATGTTAGGTTAGGTTAAGATATGAACCGTCGTAAAACCGCAATAAACAATGTCACTTAGTGAGATGCAGTGTTTTTCACCATTACAAGTCGGGAACTGCGATATCTAATGTGAAAGCGCTTGCAAACGTCGTTAGGTTAGGTTAGGTTAGGTTAGGTTACGTTAGGTTAGGTTTGGTTAGGTTAGGTTAGGATAGGTTATGTTAGGTTAGGTTGGGTTAGGTTAGGTTAGGTTACGTTAGGTTAAGGTATGAACCGTCGTAAAACCGCAATAAACAATGTCACTTAGTGAGATGCAGTGTTTTTCACCTTTACAAGTTGGGAACTGCGATATCTAATGTGAAAGCGCTTGAAACCGTCGTAATGTTGTAGAAAGCAATGTAAAGTAGCGAGTAAAACGTTTTCTAGCGATAGAAGTGCGGAGGTTATGTTAGGTTGAGTTATGTTAGTTAAGCTAGGTAGCGTGGTGAAACCACCAAGAACGACGTCATCTAACGAGATAGTGTTGTTTTATTGCGAGTACGAAACTGCGATAGGTAAAATGTTGTGAAAGCACACAAAACGGCATGAACAAGCCAAATACTGCGTGTTCTACCGTTACAAGTGCGAAACTGCTATATTGTGATATTCTCGGTAAAGCGCATGCAAGTATCGTGAAACCTTAAAGAACGATGTCATTTAGCGAGATACAGCGTTCTGTACTGTAATAAGTTGGTGAGAAACTGTGAGGTCAAGCAAATATCGTAATTGTGAACGAAACAGTGTAATTGAGCGTCTTTAGATACAAGTGCGAATGTTAGGTTAGGTTGACATATCAACCGTCGTAAAACCACATTAAACAATGTCACTTAGTGAGATGTAGTGTTTTTCAACATTACAAGTCGGGAACTACGTTATCTAATGTGAAAGCGCATGAAATCGTCGTAATCTTGTAGAAAACATTGTAAAGTGGCGAGTAAAACGTTTTATAACGATAGAAGTGCGAAGGTTAGGTTAGGTTAGGTTAGTTTAAGCTAGGTAGCGTCGTGAAACTACCAAAAACGACGTCATCTAACGAGATAGTGTTGTTTTATAGCGAGTATTAAACTGCGATAGGTGAAATGTTGTGAAAGCACACAAAACGGCATGAACAAGCCAAATACTGCGTGTTCTACCGTTACAAGTGCGAAACTGCTATATTGTGATATTCTCGTTAAAGCGCATGCAAGCATCGTGAAACCTTAAAGAACAATGTCATTTAGCGAGATACAGCGTTCTGTACTGCAATAAGTTGGTGAAAAACTGTGAGGTTATGCAAATATCATAATTGGGAACAAAACAGTGTAATAGAGCGTTTTTAGATACAAGTGCGAATGTTAGGTTAGGTTAAGATATGAACCGTCGTAAAACCGCATTAAACAATGTCAATTACTGAGATGCAGTGTTTTTCACCATTAAAAGTGGGGAACTGCGATATTTAATGTGCAAGCGCTTGCAACCGTCGTTAGGTTAGGTTAGGTTAGGTTAGGTTAGGTTTGGTTAGGTTAGGTTAGGTTAGGTTAGATTAGGTTAGGTTGGGTTGAGTTGGGTTAGGTTAGGTTAGGTTAGGTTAGGTTGGGTTAGGTTAGGTTAGGTTAGGTTAGGTTAGGTTAGGTTAGGTTAGGTTAGGTTACGTTAGGTTAGGTTAGGTTAGGTTACGTTAGGTTAGGTTAGGTTAGGTAAGGATAATTTGGTTAGGTTAGGTAAGGTTAGGTTAGGTTAGGTTAGGTTGGGTTGGGTGTTGTTGGGTTGGGTTGGGTTGGGTTAGGTTGGGTTAGGTTAGGTTAGGTTACGTTAGGTTAGGTTAGGTTAGGGTACGTTAGGTTATGTTAGGTTAGGTTAGGTTACGTTAGGTTAGGTTAGGTCAGGTAAGGTTAGGTTACGTTAGAATAGGTTAGGTTAGGTTAGGTTACGTTAGGTTAGGTTAAGTTAGGTTAGGTTAGGTTTGGTTAGCTTAGGTTAGGTTAGCTTAGGTTAGGTTAGGTTGGGTTGGGTTGGGTTAGGTTGGGTTAGGTTAGGTTAGGTTAGGTTGGGTTGGGTTAGGTTAGTTTAGGTTAGGTTAGGTGAGGTTGGGTTGGGTTGGGTTAGGTTAGGTTAGGTTAGGTTAGGTTACGTTAGGTTAAGGTATGAACCGTCGTAAAACCGCATTAAACAATGTCACTTAGTGAGATGCAGTGTTTTTCATCTTTACAAGTTGGGAACTGTGATATCTAATGTGAAAGCGCTTGAAACCGTCATAATGTTGTAGAAAGCAATTGAAGTAGCGAGTAAAACGTTTTCTAACGATAGAAGTGCGAAGGTTATGTTAGGTTGAGTTATGTTAGTTTAAGCTAGGTAGCGTCGTGCAACTACCAAAAACAACGTCATCTAACGAGATAGTGTTGTTTTATTGCGAGTACGAAACTGCGATAGGTGAAATGTTGTGAAAGCACACAAAACGGCATGAACAAGCCAGATACTGCGTGTTGTACCGTTACAAGTGCGAAACTGCTATAATGTGATATTCTCGTTAAAGCGCATGCAAGCATCGTGAAACCTTAAAGAACGATGTCATTTAGCGAGATACAGCGTTCTGTACTGCAATAAGTTGGTGAAAAACTGTGAGGTTATGCAAATATCGTAATTGTGAACGAAACAGTGTAATAGAGCGTTTTTCAATACAAGTACCAATGTTAGGTTAGGTTAAGATATGAACCGTCGTAATCCGCATTAAACAATGTCACTTAGTGAGATGCAGTGTTTTTCACCATTACAAGTCGGGAACTGCGATATCTAATGTGAAAGCGCTTGCAAACGTCGTTAGGTTAGGTTAGGTTAGGTTCGGTTACGTTAGGTTAGGTTTGGTTAGGTTAGGTTAGGTTAGGTTATGTTGGGTTAGGTTAGGTTAGGTTAAGATATGAACCGCGCTAAAACCGCAATAAACAATGTCACTTAGTGAGATGCAGTGTTTTTCACCATTACAAGTCGGGAACTGCGATATCTAATGTGAAACCGCTTGCAAACGTCGTTAGGTTAGGTTAGGTTAGGTTAGGTTAGGTTAGGTTAGGTTACGTTAGGTTAGGTTTGGTTAGGTTAGGTTAGGTTAGGTTATGTTAGGTTAGGTTGGGTTAGGTTAGGTTAGGTTAGGTTAGGTTAAGATATGAACCGCGCTAAAACCGCATTAAACAATGTCACTTAGTGAGATGCAGTGTTTTTCACCTTTACAAGTTGGGAACTGCGATATCTAATGTGAAAGCGCTTGAAACCGTCGTAATGTTGTAGAAAGCAATCTAAAGTAGCGAGTAAAACGTTTTCTAACGATAGAAGTGCGAAGGTTAGGTTAGGTTAGGTTAGTTTAAGCTAGGTAGCGTCGTGAAACTACCAAAAACGACGTCATCTAACGAGATAGTGTTTTATTGCGAGTATTAAACTGCGATAGGTGAAATGTTGTGAATGCACACAAAACGGCATGAACAAGCCAAATACTGCGTGTTCTACCGTTACAAGTGCGAAACTGCTATATTGTGATATTCTCGTTAAAGCGCATGCAAGCATCGTGAAACCTTAAAGAACAATGTCATTTAGCGAGATACAGCGTTCTGTACTGCAATAAGTTGGTGAAAAACTGTGAGGTTATGCAAATATCGTAATTGTGAACGAAACAGTGTAATAGGGCGTTTTTCAATACAAGTACGAATGTTAGGTTAGGTTAAGATATGAACCGTCGTAAAACCGCATTAAACAATGTCACTTAGTGAGATGCAGTGTTTTTCACCATTACAAGTCGGGAACTGCGATATCTAATGTGAAAGCGCTTGCAAACGTCGTTAGGTTAGGTTAGGTTAGGTTAGGTTACGTTAGGTTAGGTTTGGTTAGGTTAGGTTAGGTTAGGTTATGTTAGGTTAGGTTGGGTTAGGTTAGGTTAGGTTACGTTAGGTTAAGGTATGAACCGTCGTAAAACCGCAATAAACAATGTCACTTAGTGAGATGCAGTGTTTTTCACCTTTACAAGTTGGGAACTGCGATATCTAATGTGAAAGCGCTTGAAACCGTCGTAATGTTGTAGAAAGCAATGTAAAGTAGCGAGTAAAACGTTTTCTAACGATAGAAGTGCGAAGGTTATGTTAGGTTGAGTTATGTTAGTTTAAGCTAGGTAGCGTGGTGAAACCACCAAGAACGACGTCATCTAACGAGATAGTGTTGTTTTATTGCGAGTACGAAACTGCGATAGGTAAAATGTTGTGAAAGCACACAAAACGGCATGAACAAGCCAAATACTGCGTGTTCTACCGTTACAAGTGCGAAACTGCTATATTGTGATATTCTCGGTAAAGCGCATGCAAGTATCGTGAAACCTTAAAGAACGATGTCATTTAGCGAGATACAGCGTTCTGTACTGTAATAAGTTGGTGAGAAACTGTGAGGTCAAGCAAATATCGTAATTGTGAACGAAACAGTGTAATTGAGCGTCTCTAGATACAAGTGCGAATGTTAGGTTAGGTTGACATATCAACCGTCGTAAAACCACATTAAACAATGTCAATCACTGAGATGCAGTGTTTTTCACCATTAAAAGTGGGGAACTGCGATATTTAATGTGAAAGCGCTTGCAACCGTCGTTAGGTTAGGTTAGGTTAGGTTAGGTTAGGTTAGGTTTGGTTAGGTTAGGTTAGGTTAGGTTAGATTAGGTTAGGTTGGGTTGAGTTGGGTTAGGTTAGGTTAGGTTAGGTTAGGTTGGGTTAGGTTAGGTTAGGTTAGGTTAGGTTAGGTTACGTTAGGTTAGGTTAGGTTAGGTAAGGATAATTTGGTTAGGTTAGGTAAGGTTAGGTTAGGTTAGGTTAGGTTGGGTTGGGTGTTGTTGGGTTGGGTTGGGTTGGGTTAGGTTGGGTTAGGTTAGGTTAGGTTACGTTAGGTTAGGTTAGGTTAGGGTACGTTAGGTTATGTTAGGTTAGGTTAGGTTACGTTAGGTTAGGTTAGGTCAGGTAAGGTTAGGTTACGTTAGAATAGGTTAGGTTAGGTTAGGTTACGTTAGGTTAGGTTAAGTTAGGTTAGGTTAGGTTTGGTTAGCTTAGGTTAGGTTAGCTTAGGTTAGGTTAGGTTGGGTTGGGTTGGGTTAGGTTGGGTTAGGTTAGGTTAGGTTAGGTTGGGTTGGGTTAGGTTAGTTTAGGTTAGGTTAGGTGAGGTTGGGTTGGGTTGGGTTAGGTTAGGTTAGGTTAGGTTACGTTAGGTTAAGGTATGAACCGTCGTAAAACCGCATTAAACAATGTCACTTAGTGAGATGCAGTGTTTTTCATCTTTACAAGTTGGGAACTGTGATATCTAATGTGAAAGCGCTTGAAACCGTCATAATGTTGTAGAAAGCAATTGAAGTAGCGAGTAAAACGTTTTCTAACGATAGAAGTGCGAAGGTTATGTTAGGTTGAGTTATGTTAGTTTAAGCTAGGTAGCGTCGTGCAACTACCAAAAACAACGTCATCTAACGAGATAGTGTTGTTTTATTGCGAGTACGAAACTGCGATAGGTGAAATGTTGTGAAAGCACACAAAACGGCATGAACAAGCCAAATACTGCGTGTTGTACCGTTACAAGTGCGAAAGGGCTATGTTGTGATATTCTCGTTAAAGCGCATGCAATCATCGTGAAACCTTAAAGAACGATGTCATTTAGCGTGATACAGCGTTCTGTACTGCAATAAGTTGGTGAAAAACTGTGAGGTTATGCAAATATCCTAATTGTGAACGAAACAGTGTAATAGCGCGTTTTTTAATACAAGTGCGAATGTTAGGTTAGGTTAAGATATGAACCGTCGTAAAACCGCTATAAACAATGTCACTTAGTGAGATGCAGTGTTTTTCACCATTACAAGTCGGGAACTGCGATATCTAATGTGAAAGCGCTTGCAAACGTCGTTAGGTTAGGTTAGCTTTGGTTAGGTTAGGTTAGGTTAGGTTAGGTTACGTTAGGTTAGGTTAGGTTAGGTTTGGTTAGGTTAGGTTAGGTTAGGTTAGGTTAGGGTATGTTAGGTAAGGTTTGGTTAGGTTAGGTTAGGTTGGGTTAGGTAAGGTTAGGTTAGGTTAAGATATGAACCGCGCTAAAACCGCATTAAACAATGTCACTTAGTGAGATGCTGTGTTTTTCACCATTACAAGTCGGGAACTGCGATATCTAATGTGAAAGCGCATGAAACCGTCGTAATCTTGTAGAAAACATTGTAAAATTGCGAGTAAAACGTTTTCTAAAGATAGAAGTGCGAAGGTTAGCTTGAGTTATGTTAGTTTAAGCTATGTAGCGTCGTGAGACCACCAAAAAGGACGTCATCTAACGAGATAGTGTTGTTTTATTGCATGTACGAAACTGCAATAGGTGAAATGTTGTGAAAGTACACAAAACGGCTTGAACAAGCCAGATACTGCGTGTTGTACCGTTACAAGTGCGAAACTGCTATAATGTGATATTCTCGTTAAAGCGCATGCAAGCATCGTGAAACCTTAAAGAACGATGTCATTTAGCGAGATACAGCGTTCTGTACTGCAATAAGTTGGTGAAAAACTGTGAGGTTATGCAAATATCGTAATTGTGAACGAAACAGTGTAATAGAGCGTTTTTCAATACAAGTACCAATGTTAGGTTAGGTTAAGATATGAACCGTCGTAATCCGCATTAAACAATGTCACTTAGTGAGATGCAGTGTTTTTCACCATTACAAGTCGGGAACTGCGATATCTAATGTGAAAGCGCTTGCAAACGTCGTTAGGTTAGGTTAGGTTAGGTTCGGTTACGTTAGGTTAGGTTTGGTTAGGTTAGGTTAGGTTAGGTTATGTTGGGTTAGGTTAGGTTAGGTTAAGATATGAACCGCGCTAAAACCGCAATAAACAATGTCACTTAGTGAGATGCAGTGTTTTTCACCATTACAAGTCGGGAACTGCGATATCTAATGTGAAACCGCTTGCAAACGTCGTTAGGTTAGGTTAGGTTAGGTTAGGTTAGGTTAGGTTAGGTTACGTTAGGTTAGGTTTGGTTAGGTTAGGTTAGGTTAGGTTATGTTAGGTTAGGTTGGGTTAGGTTAGGTTAGGTTAGGTTAGGTTAAGATATGAACCGCGCTAAAACCGCATTAAACAATGTCACTTAGTGAGATGCAGTGTTTTTCACCTTTACAAGTTGGGAACTGCGATATCTAATGTGAAAGCGCTTGAAACCGTCGTAATGTTGTAGAAAGCAATCTAAAGTAGCGAGTAAAACGTTTTCTAACGATAGAAGTGCGAAGGTTAGGTTAGGTTAGGTTAGTTTAAGCTAGGTAGCGTCGTGAAACTACCAAAAACGACGTCATCTAACGAGATAGTGTTTTATTGCGAGTATTAAACTGCGATAGGTGAAATGTTGTGAATGCACACAAAACGGCATGAACAAGCCAAATACTGCGTGTTCTACCGTTACAAGTGCGAAACTGCTATATTGTGATATTCTCGTTAAAGCGCATGCAAGCATCGTGAAACCTTAAAGAACAATGTCATTTAGCGAGATACAGCGTTCTGTACTGCAATAAGTTGGTGAAAAACTGTGAGGTTATGCAAATATCGTAATTGTGAACGAAACAGTGTAATAGGGCGTTTTTCAATACAAGTACGAATGTTAGGTTAGGTTAAGATATGAACCGTCGTAAAACCGCATTAAACAATGTCACTTAGTGAGATGCAGTGTTTTTCACCATTACAAGTCGGGAACTGCGATATCTAATGTGAAAGCGCTTGCAAACGTCGTTAGGTTAGGTTAGGTTAGGTTAGGTTACGTTAGGTTAGGTTTGGTTAGGTTAGGTTAGGTTAGGTTATGTTAGGTTAGGTTGGGTTAGGTTAGGTTAGGTTACGTTAGGTTAAGGTATGAACCGTCGTAAAACCGCAATAAACAATGTCACTTAGTGAGATGCAGTGTTTTTCACCTTTACAAGTTGGGAACTGCGATATCTAATGTGAAAGCGCTTGAAACCGTCGTAATGTTGTAGAAAGCAATGTAAAGTAGCGAGTAAAACGTTTTCTAACGATAGAAGTGCGAAGGTTATGTTAGGTTGAGTTATGTTAGTTTAAGCTAGGTAGCGTGGTGAAACCACCAAGAACGACGTCATCTAACGAGGTAGTGTTGTTTTATTGCGAGTACGAAACTGCGATAGGTAAAATGTTGTGAAAGCACACAAAACGGCATGAACAAGCCAAATACTGCGTGTTCTACCGTTACAAGTGCGAAACTGCTATATTGTGATATTCTCGGTAAAGCGCATGCAAGTATCGTGAAACCTTAAAGAACGATGTCATTTAGCGAGATACAGCGTTCTGTACTGTAATAAGTTGGTGAGAAACTGTGAGGTCAAGCAAATATCGTAATTGTGAACGAAACAGTGTAATTGAGCGTCTCTAGATACAAGTGCGAATGTTAGGTTAGGTTGACATATCAACCGTCGTAAAACCACATTAAACAATGTCAATCACTGAGATGCAGTGTTTTTCACCATTAAAAGTGGGGAACTGCGATATTTAATGTGAAGGCGCTTGCAACCGTCGTTAGGTTAGGTTAGGTTAGGTTAGGTTAGGTTAGGTTTGGTTAGGTTAGGTTAGGTTAGGTTAGATTAGGTTAGGTTGGGTTGAGTTGGGTTAGGTTAGGTTAGGTTAGGTTAGGTTGGGTTAGGTTAGGTTAGGTTAGGTTAGGTTACGTTAGGTTAGGTTAGGTTACGTTAGGTTAGGTTAGGTTAGGTTACGTTAGGTTAGGTTAGGTTAGGTAAGGATAATTTGGTTAGGTTAGGTAAGGTTAGGTTAGGTTAGGTTAGGTTGGGTTGGGTGTTGTTGGGTTGGGTTGGGTTGGGTTAGGTTGGGTTAGGTTAGGTTAGGTTACGTTAGGTTATGTTAGGTTAGGTTAGGTTACGTTAGGTTAGGTTAGGTCAGGTAAGGTTAGGTTACGTTAGAATAGGTTAGGTTAGGTTAGGTTACGTTAGGTTAGGTTAAGTTAGGTTAGGTTAGGTTTGGTTAGCTTAGGTTAGGTTAGCTTAGGTTAGGTTAGGTTGGGTTGGGTTGGGTTAGGTTGGGTTAGGTTAGGTTAGGTTAGGTTAGGTTGGGTTAGGTTAGTTTAGGTTAGGTTAGGTGAGGTTGGGTTGGGTTGGGTTAGGTTAGGTTAGGTTAGGTTACGTTAGGTTAAGGTATGAACCGTCGTAAAACCGCATTAAACAATGTCACTTAGTGAGATGCAGTGTTTTTCATCTTTACAAGTTGGGAACTGTGATATCTAATGTGAAAGCGCTTGAAACCGTCATAATGTTGTAGAAAGCAATGTAAAGTAGCGAGTAAAACGTTTTCTAACGATAGAAGTGCGAAGGTTATGTTAGGTTGAGTTATGTTAGTGTAAGCTAGGTAGCGTCGTGCAACTACCAAAAACAACGTCATCTAACGAGATAGTGTTGTTTTATTGCGAGTACGAAACTGCGATAGGTGAAATGTGAAAGCACACAAAACGGCATGAACAAGCCAAATACTGCGTGTTGTACCGTTACAAGTGCGAAAGTGCTATGTTGTGATATTCTCGTTAAAGCGCATGCAATCATCGTGAAACCTTAAAGAACGATGTCATTTAGCGTGATACAGCGTTCTGTACTGCAATAAGTTGGTGAAAAACTGTGAGTTTATGCAAATATCCTAATTGTGAACGAAACAGTGTAATAGAGCGTTTTTTAATACAAGTGCGAATGTTAGGTTAGGTTAAGATATGAACCGTCGTAAAACCGCATTAAACAATGTCACTTAGTGAGATGCAGTGTTTTTCACCATTACAAGTCGGGAACTGCGATATCTAATGTGAAAGCGCTTGCAAACGTCGTTAGGTTAGGTTAGGTTTGGTTAGGTTAGGTTAGGTTAGGTTACGTTAGGTTAGGTTAGGTTAGGTTAGGTTTGGTTAGGTTAGGTTAGGTTAGGTTAGGTTAGGGTATGTTAGGTAAGGTTTGGTTAGGTTAGGTTAGGTTAGGTTGGGTTAGGTAAGGTTACGTTAGGTTAAGATATGAACCGCGCTAAAACCGCATTAAACAATGTCACTTAGTGAGATGCTGTGTTTTTCACCATTACAAGTCGGGAACTGCGATATCTAATGTGAAAGCGCATGAAACCGTCGTAATCTTGTAGAAAACATTGTATAGTAGCGAATAAAACGTTTTCTAACGATAGAAGTGCGAAGGTTCGGTTAGTTTGAGCTAGGTAGCGTCGTGAAACCACCAAAAACGATGTCATCTAACGAGATAGTGTTGTTTTATTGCGAGTACGAAACTGCGATAGGTGAAATATTGGGAAAGCACACAAAATGACATGAACTAGCCAGATACTGCGTCTTGTGCCGTTACAAGTGCGAAACTGCTTTATTGTGATATTCTCGTTAAAGCGCATGCAAGTATCGTGATACCTTAAAGAACGATGTCATTTAGCGAGATACAGCGTTCTGTACTGTAATAAGTTGGTGAGAAACTGTGAGGTCAAGCAAATATCGTAATTGTGAACGAAACAGTGTAATTGAGCGTATTTAGATACAAGTGCGAATGTTAGGTTAGGTTGAGATATCAACCGTCGTAAAACCGCATTAAACAATGTCACTTAGTGAGATGTAGTGTTTTTCAACATTACAAGTCGGGAACTACGATATCTAATGTGAAAGCGCATGAAACCGTCGTAATCTTGTAGAAAACATTGTAAAATTGCGAGTAAAACGTTTTCTAAAGATAGAAGTGCGAAGGTTAGCTTGAGTTATGTTAGTTTAAGCTATGTAGCGTCGTGAGACCACCAAAAAGGACGTCATCAAACGAAATAGTGTTGTTTTATTGCATGTACGAAACTGCAATAGGTGAAATGTTGTGAAAGTACACAAAACGGCTTGAACAAGCCAGATACTGCGTGTTGTACCGTTACAAGTGCGAAACTGCTATAATGTGATATTCTCGTTAAAGCGCATGCAAGCATCGTGAAACCTTAAAGAACGATGTCATTTAGCGAGATACAGCGTTCTGTACTGCAATAAGTTGGTGAAAAACTGTGAGGTTATGCAAATATCGTAATTGTGAACGAAACAGTGTAATAGAGCGTTTTTCAATACAAGTACCAATGTTAGGTTAGGTTAAGATATGAACCGTCGTAAAACCGCATTAAACAATGTCACTTAGTGAGATGCAGTGTTTTTCACCATTACAAGTCGGGAACTGCGATATCTAATGTGAAAGCGCTTGCAAACGTCGTTAGGTTAGGTTAGGTTAGGTTAGGTTAGGTTACGTTAGGTTAGGTTTGGTTAGGTTAGGTTAGGTTAGGTTATGTTAGGTTAGGTTGGGTTAGGTTAGGTTAGGTTAGGTTAGGTTAAGATATGAACCGCGCTAAAACCGCATTAAACAATGTCACTTAGTGAGATGCAGTGTTTTTCATCTTTACAAGTTGGGAACTGCGATATCTAATGTGAAAGCGCTTGAAACCGTCGTAATGTTGTAGAAAGCAATCTAAAGTAGCGAGTAAAACGTTTTCTAACGATAGAAGTGCGAAGGTTAGGTTAGGTTAGGTTAGTTTAAGCTAGGTAGCGTCGTGAAACTACCAAAAACGACGTCATCTAACGAGATAGTGTTTTATTGCGAGTATTAAACTGCGATAGGTGAAATGTTGTGAATGCACACAAAACGGCATGAACAAGCCAAATACTGCGTGTTCTACCGTTACAAGTGCGAAACTGCTATATTGTGATATTCTCGTTAAAGCGCATGCAAGCATCGTGAAACCTTAAAGAACAATGTCATTTAGCGAGATACAGCGTTCTGTACTGCAATAAGTTGATGAAAAACTGTGAGGTTATGCAAATATCGTAATTGTGAACGAAAGTGTGTAATAGAGCGTTTTTCAATACAAGTACGAATGTTAGGTTAGGTTAAGATATGAACCGTCGTAAAACCGCATTAAACAATGTCACTTAGTGAGATGCAGTGTTTTTCACCATTACAAGTCGGGAACTGCGATATCTAATGTGAAAGCGCTTGCAAACGTCGTTAGGTTAGGTTAGGTTAGGTTAGGTTACGTTAGGTTAGGTTTGGTTAGGTTAGGTTACGTTAGGTTATGTTAGGTTAGGTTGGGTTAGGTTAGGTTAGGTTACGTTAGGTTAAGGTATGAACCGTCGTAAAACCGCAATAAACAATGTCACTTAGTGAGATGCAGTGTTTTTCACCTTTACAAGTTGGGAACTGCGATATCTAATGTGAAAGCGCTTGAAACCGTCGTAATGTTGTAGAAAGCAATGTAAAGTAGCGAGTAAAACGTTTTCTAACGATAGAAGTGCGAAGGTTATGTTAGGTTGAGTTATGTTAGTTTAAGCTAGGTAGCGTCGTGAAACCACCAAAAACGACGTCATCTAACGAGATAGTGTTGTTTTATTGCGAGTACGAAACTGCGATAGGTAAAATGTTGTGAAAGCACACAAAATGGCATGAACAAGCCAGATACTGCGTGTTGTACCGTTACAAGTGCGAAACTGCTATGTTGTGACATTCTTGGTAAAGCGCATGCAAGTATCGTGAAACCTTAAAGAACGATGTCATTTAGCGAGATACAGCGTTCTGTACTGTAATAAATTGGTGAGAAACTGTGAGGTCAAGCAAATATCGTAATTGTGAACGAAACAGTGTAATTGAGCGTCTTTAGATACAAGTGCGAATGTTAGGTTAGGTTGACATCAACCGTCGTAAAACCGCATTAAACAATGTCACTTAGTGAGATGTAGTATTTTTCAACATTACAAGTCGGGAACTACGTTATCTAATGTGAAAGCGCATGAAACCGTCGTAATCTTGTAGAAAACATTGTAAAGTGGCGAGTAAAACGTTTTCTAACGAAAGAAGTGCGAAGGTTAGGTTAGGTTAGGTTAGTTTAAGCTAGGTAGCGTCGTGAAACTACCAAAAACGACGTCATCTAACGAGATAGTGTTGTTTTATAGCGAGTATTAAACTGCGATAGGAGAAATGTTGTGAAAGCACACAAAACGGCATGAACAAGCCAAATACTGCGTGTTCTACCGTTACAAGTGCGAAACTGCTATATTGTGATATTCTCGTTAAAGCGCATGCAAGCATCGTGAAACCTTAAAGAACAATGTCATTTAGCGAGATACAGCATTCTGTACTGCAATAAGTTGGTGAAAAACTGTGAGGTTATGCAAATATTGTAATTGTGAACGAAACAGTGTAATTGAGCGTATTTAGATACAAGTGCGAATGTTAGGTTAGGTTAAGATATGAACCGTCGTAAAACCGTATTAAACAATGTCAATTAGTGAGATGCAGTGTTTTTCACCATTAAAAGTGGGGAACTGCGATATCTAATGTGAAAGCGCTAGCAACTGTCGTTAGGTTAGGTTAGGTTAGGTTAGGTTAGGTTGGGTTGAGTTGGGTTAGGTTAGGTTAGGTTAGGTTAGGTTAGGTTACGTTAGGTTAGGTTAGGTTAGGTTAGGTTAGGTTAGGTTAGGTTAGGTTACGTTAGGTTAGGTTAGGTTAGGTTACGTTAGGTTACGTTAAGTTATGTTAGGTTAGGTTAGGTTACGTTAGGTTAGGTTAGGTCAGGTAAGGTTAGGTTACGTTAGAATAGGTTAGGTTAGGTTACGTTAGGTTAGGTTAAGTTAGGTTAGGTTAGGTTTGGTTAGCTTAGGTTAGGTTAGCTTAGGTTAGGTTAGGTTGGGTTGGGTTGGGTTAGGTTGGGTTAGGTTAGGTTAGGTTAGGTTAGGTTGGGTTAGGTTAGTTTAGGTTAGGTTAGGTTAGGTTGGGTTGGGTTGGGTTAGGTTAGGTTAGGTTAGGTTAGGTTAGGTTAGGTAAGGTTAGGTTAGGTTAGGTTAGGTTACGTTAGGTTAAGGTATGAACCGTCGTAAAACCGCATTAAACAATGTCACTTAGTGAGATGCAGTGTTTTTCACCTTTACAAGTTGGGAACTGTGATATCTAATGTGAAAGCGCTTGAAACCGTCATAATGTTGTAGAAAGCAATGTAAAGTAGCGAGTAAAACGTTTTCTAACGATAGAAGTGCGAAGGTTATGTTAGGTTGAGTTATGTTAGTTTAAGCTAGGTAGCGTCGTGCAACTACCAAAAACAACGTCATCTAACGAGATAGTGTTGTTTTATTGCGAGTACGAAACTGCGATAGGTGAAATGTTGTGAAAGCACACAAAATGGCATGAACAAGCCAAATACTGCGTGTTGTACCGTTACAAGTGCGAAACTGCTATGTTGTGATATTCTCGTTAAAGCGCATGGAATCATCGTGAAACCTTAAAGAACGATGTCATTTAGCGAGATACAGCGTTCTGTACTGCAATAAGTTGGTGAAAAACTGTGAGGTTATGCAAATATCCTAATTGTGAACGAAACAGTGTAATAGAGCGTTTTTTAATACAAGTGCTAATGTTAGGTTAGGTTAAGATATGAACCGTCGTAAAACCGCATTAAACAATGTCACTTAGTGAGATGCAGTGTTTTTCACCATTACAAGTTGGGAACTGCGATATCTAATGTGAAAGCACTTGCAAACGTCGTTAGGTTAGGTTAGGTTAGGTTACGTTAGGTTAGGTTAGGTTAGGTTAGGTTTGGTTAGGTTAGGTTAGGTTAGGTTAGGTTAGGGTATGTTAGGTAAGGTTTGGTTAGGTTAGGTTAGGTTAGGTTGGGTTAGGTAAGGTTAGGTTAGGTTAAGATATGAACCGCGCTAAAACCGCATTAAACAATGTCACTTAGTGAGATGCTGTGTTTTTCACCATTACAAGTCGGGAACTGCGATATCTAATGTGAAAGCGCATGAAACCGTCGTAATCTTGTAGAAAACATTGTATAGTAGTGAATAAAACGTTTTCTAACGATAGAAGTGCGAAGGTTCGGTTAGTTTGAGCTAGGTAGCGTCGTGAAACCACCAAAAACGATGTCATCTAACGAGATAGTGTTGTTTTATTGCGAGTACGAAACTGCGATAGGTGAAATATTGGGAAAGCACACAAAATGGCATGAACTAGCCAGATACTGCGTCTTGTGCCGTTACAAGTGCGAAACTGCTTTATTGTGATATTCTCGTTAAAGCGCATGCAAGTATCGTGATACCTTAAAGAACGATGTCATTTAGCGAGATACAGCGTTCTGTACTGTAATAAGTTGGTGAGAAACTGTGAGGTCAAGCAAATATCGTAATTGTGAACGAAACAGTGTAATTGAGCGTATTTAGATACAAGTGCGAATGTTAGGTTAGGTTGAGATATCAACCGTCGTAAAACCGCATTAAACAATGTCACTTAGTGAGATGTAGTGTTTTTCAACATTACAAGTCGGGAACTACGATATCTAATGTGAAAGCGCATGAAACCGTCGTAATCTTGTAGAAAACATTGTAAAATTGCGAGTAAAACGTTTTCTAAAGATAGAAGTGCGAAGGTTAGCTTGAGTTATGTTAGTTTAAGCTATGTAGCGTCGTGAGACCACCAAAAAGGACGTCATCAAACGAAATAGTGTTGTTTTATTGCATGTACGAAACTGCAATAGGTGAAATGTTGTGAAAGTACACAAAACGGCTTGAACAAGCCAGATACTGCGTGTTGTACCGTTACAAGTGCGAAACTGCTATAATGTGATATTCTCGTTAAAGCGCATGCAAGCATCGTGAAACCTTAAAGAACGATGTCATTTAGCGAGATACAGCGTTCTGTACTGCAATAAGTTGGTGAAAAACTGTGAGGTTATGCAAATATCGTAATTGTGAACGAAACAGTGTAATAGAGCGTTTTTCAATACAAGTACCAATGTTAGGTTAGGTTAAGATATGAACCGTCGTAAAACCGCATTAAACAATGTCACTTAGTGAGATGCAGTGTTTTTCACCATTACAAGTCGGGAACTGCGATATCTAATGTGAAAGCGCTTGCAAACGTCGTTAGGTTAGGTTAGGTTAGGTTAGGTTAGGTTACGTTAGGTTAGGTTTGGTTAGGTTAGGTTAGGTTAGGTTATGTTAGGTTAGGTTGGGTTAGGTTAGGTTAGGTTAGGTTAGGTTAAGATATGAACCGCGCTAAAACCGCATTAAACAATGTCACTTAGTGAGATGCAGTGTTTTTCACCTTTACAAGTTGGGAACTGCGATATCTAATGTGAAAGCGCTTGAAACCGTCGTAATGTTGTAGAAAGCAATCTAAAGTAGCGAGTAAAACGTTTTCTAACGATAGAAGTGCGAAGGTTAGGTTAGGTTAGGTTAGTTTAAGCTAGGTAGCGTCGTGAAACTACCAAAAACGACGTCATCTAACGAGATAGTGTTTTATTGCGAGTATTAAACTGCGATAGGTGAAATGTTGTGAATGCACACAAAACGGCATGAACAAGCCAAATACTGCGTGTTCTACCGTTACAAGTGCGAAACTGCTATATTGTGATATTCTCGTTAAAGCGCATGCAAGCATCGTGAAACCTTAAAGAACAATGTCATTTAGCGAGATACAGCGTTCTGTACTGCAATAAGTTGATGAAAAACTGTGAGGTTATGCAAATATCGTAATTGTGAACGAAAGTGTGTAATAGAGCGTTTTTCAATACAAGTACGAATGTTAGGTTAGGTTAAGATATGAACCGTCGTAAAACCGCATTAAACAATGTCACTTAGTGAGATGCAGTGTTTTTCACCATTACAAGTCGGGAACTGCGATATCTAATGTGAAAGCGCTTGCAAACGTCGTTAGGTTAGGTTAGGTTAGGTTACGTTAGGTTAGGTTTGGTTAGGTTAGGTTAGGTTAGGTTATGTTAGGTTAGGTTGGGTTAGGTTAGGTTAGGTTACGTTAGGTTAAGGTATGAACCGTCGTAAAACCGCAATAAACAATGTCACTTAGTGAGATGCAGTGTTTTTCACCTTTACAAGTTGGGAACTGCGATATCTAATGTGAAAGCGCTTGAAACCGTCGTAATGTTGTAGAAAGCAATGTAAAGTAGCGAGTAAAACGTTTTCTAACGATAGAAGTGCGAAGGTTATGTTAGGTTGAGTTATGTTAGTTTAAGCTAGGTAGCGTCGTGAAACCACCAAAAACGACGTCATCTAACGAGATAGTGTTGTTTTATTGCGAGTACGAAACTGCGATAGGTAAAATGTTGTGAAAGCACACAAAATGGCATGAACAAGCCAAATACTGCGTGTTGTACCGTTACAAGTGCGAAACTGCTATGTTGTGACATTCTTGGTAAAGCGCATGCAAGTATCGTGAAACCTTAAAGAACGATGTCATTTAGCGAGATACAGCGTTCTGTACTGTAATAAATTGGTGAGAAACTGTGAGGTCAAGCAAATATCGTAATTGTGAACGAAACAGTGTAATTGAGCGTCTTTAGATACAAGTGCGAATGTTAGGTTAGGTTGACATCAACCGTCGTAAAACCGCATTAAACAATGTCACTTAGTGAGATGTAGTATTTTTCAACATTACAAGTCGGGAACTACGTTATCTAATGTGAAAGCGCATGAAACCGTCGTAATCTTGTAGAAAACATTGTAAAGTGGCGAGTAAAACGTTTTCTAACGAAAGAAGTGCGAAGGTTAGGTTAGGTTAGGTTAGTTTAAGCTAGGTAGCGTCGTGAAACTACCAAAAACGACGTCATCTAACGAGATAGTGTTGTTTTATAGCGAGTATTAAACTGCGATAGGAGAAATGTTGTGAAAGCACACAAAACGGCATGAACAAGCCAAATACTGCGTGTTCTACCGTTACAAGTGCGAAACTGCTATATTGTGATATTCTCGTTAAAGCGCATGCAAGCATCGTGAAACTTTAAAGAACAATGTCATTTAGCGAGATACAGCGTTCTGTACTGCAATAAGTTGGTGAAAAACTGTGAGGTTATGCAAATATTGTAATTGTGAACGAAACAGTGTAATTGAGCGTATTTAGATACAAGTGCGAATGTAACGTTAGGTTAAGATATGAACCGTCGTAAAACCGTATTAAACAATGTCAATTAGTGAGATGCAGTGTTTTTCACCATTAAAAGTGGGGAACTGCGATATCTAATGTGAAAGCGCTAGCAACTGTCGTTAGGTTAGGTTAGGTTAGGTTAGGTTAGGTTAGGTTGGGTTGAGTTGGGTTAGGTTAGGTTAGGTTAGGTTAGGTTAGGTTACGTTAGGTTAGGTTAGGTTAGGTTAGGTTAGGTTAGGTTACGTTAGGTTAGGTTAGGTTAGGTTACGTTAGGTTACGTTAAGTTATGTTAGGTTAGGTTAGGTTACGTTAGGTTAGGTTAGGTCAGGTAAGGTTAGGTTACGTTAGAATAGGTTAGGTTAGGTTACGTTAGGTTAGGTTAAGTTAGGTTAGGTTAGGTTTGGTTAGCTTAGGTTAGGTTAGCTTAGGTTAGGTTAGGTTGGGTTGGGTTGGGTTAGGTTGGGTTAGGTTAGGTTAGGTTAGGTTAGGTTGGGTTAGGTTAGTTTAGGTTAGGTTAGGTTAGGTTAGGTTGGGTTGGGTTGGGTTAGGTTAGGTTAGGTTAGGTTAGGTTAGGTTAGGTAAGGTTAGGTTAGGTTAGGTTAGGTTACGTTAGGTTAAGGTATGAACCGTCGTAAAACCGCATTAAACAATGTCACTTAGTGAGATGCAGTGTTTTTCACCTTTACAAGTTGGGAACTGTGATATCTAATGTGAAAGCGCTTGAAACCGTCATAATGTTGTAGAAAGCAATGTAAAGTAGCGAGTAAAACGTTTTCTAACGATAGAAGTGCGAAGGCTATGTTAGGTTGAGTTATGTTAGTTTAAGCTAGGTAGCGTCGTGCAACTACCAAAAACAACGTCATCTAACGAGATAGTGTTGTTTTATTGCGAGTACGAAACTGCGATAGGTGAAATGTTGTGAAAGCACACAAAATGGCATGAACAAGCCAAATACTGCGTGTTGTACCGTTACAAGTGCGAAACTGCTATGTTGTGATATTCTCGTTAAAGCGCATGGAATCATCGTGAAACCTTAAAGAACGATGTCATTTAGCGAGATACAGCGTTCTGTACTGCAATAAGTTGGTGAAAAACTGTGAGGTTATGCAAATATCCTAATTGTGAACGAAACAGTGTAATAGAGCGTTTTTTAATACAAGTGCTAATGTTAGGTTAGGTTAAGATATGAACCGTCGTAAAACCGCATTAAACAATGTCACTTAGTGAGATGTAGTGTTTTTCAACATTACAAGTCGGGAACTACGATATCTAATGTGATAGCGCATGAAACCGTCGTAATCTTGTAGAAAACATTGTAAAATTGCGAGTAAAACGTTTTCTAACAATAGAAGTGCGAAGGTTCGGTTAGTTTGAGCTAGGTAGCGTCGTGAAACCACCAAAAACGATGTCATCTAACGAGATAGTGTTGTTTTATTGCGAGTACGAAACTGCGATAGGTGAAATATTGGGAAAGCACACAAAATGGCATGAACTAGCCAGATACTGCGTCTTGTGCCGTTACAAGTGCGAAACTGCTTTATTGTGATATTCCCGTTAAAGCGCATGCAAGTATCGTGATACCTTAAAGAACGATGTCATTTAGCGAGATACAGCGTTCTGTACTGTAATAAGTTGGTGAGAAACTGTGAGGTCAAGCAAATATCGTAATTGTGAACGAAACAGTGTAATTGAGCGTATTTAGATACAAGTGCGAATGTTAGGTTAGGTTGAGATATCAACCGTCGTAAAACCGCATTAAACAATGTCACTTAGTGAGATGTAGTGTTTTTCAACATTACAAGTTGGGAACTGCGATATCTAATGTGAAAGCGCATGAAACCGTCGTAATCTTGTAGAAAACATTGTAAAATTGCGAGTAAAACGTTTTCTAAAGATAGAAGTGCGAGGGTTAGCTTGAGTTATGTTAGTTTAAGCTATGTAGCGTCGTGAGACCACCAAAAAGGACGTCATCTAACGAGATAGTGTTGTTTTATTGCATGTACGAAACTGCAATAGGTGAAATGTTGTGAAAGTACACAAAACGGCTTGAACAAGCCAGATACTGCGTGTTGTACCGTTACAAGTGCGAAACTGCTATAATGTGATATTCTCGTTAAAGCGCATGCAAGCATCGTGAAACCTTAAAGAACGATGTCATTTAGCGAGATACAGCGTTCTGTACTGCAATAAGTTGGTGAAAAACTGTGAGGTTATGCAAATATCGTAATTGTGAACGAAACATTGTAATAGAGCGTTTTTCAATACAAGTACCAATGTTAGGTAAGGTTAAGATATGAACCGTCGTAAAACCGCATTAAACAATGTCACTTAGTGAGATGCAGTGTTTTTCACCATTACAAGTCGGGAACTGCGATATCTAATGTGAAAGCGCTTGCAAACGTCGTTAGGTTAGGTTAGGTTAGGTTAGGTTACGTTAGGTTAGGTTTGGTTAGGTTATGTTAGGTTAGGTTATGTTAGGTTAGGTTGGGTTAGGTTAGGTTAGGTTAGGTTAGGTTAGGTTAAGATATGAACCGCGCTAAAACCGCAATAAACAATGTCACTTAGTGAGATGCAGTGTTTTTCACCATTACAAGTCGGGAACTGCGATATCTAATGTGAAAGCGCTTGCAAACGTCGTTAGGTTAGGTTAGGTTAGGTTAGGTTAGGTTACGTTAGGTTAGGTTTGGTTAGGTTAGGTTAGGTTAGGTTATGTTAGGTTAGGTTGGGTTAGGTTAGGTTAGGTTAGGTTAGGTTAAGATATGAACCGCGCTAAAACCGCATTAAACAATGTCACTTAGTGAGATGCAGTGTTTTTCACCTTTACAAGTTGGGAACTGCGATATCTAATGTGAAAGCGCTTGAAACCGTCGTAATGTTGTAGAAAGCAATCTAAAGTAGCGAGTAAAACATTTTCTAACGATAGAAGTGCGAAGGTTAGGTTAGGTTAGGTTAGTTTAAGCTACGTAGCGTCGTGAAACTACCAAAAACGACGTCATCTAACGAGATAGTGTTTTATTGCGAGTATTAAACTGCGATAGGTGAAATGTTGTGAATGCACACAAAACGGCATGAACAAGCCAAATACTGCGTGTTCTACCGTTACAAGTGCGAAACTGCTATATTGTGATATTCTCGTTAAAGCGCATGCAAGCATCGTGAAACCTTAAAGAACAATGTCATTTAGCGAGATACAGCGTTCTGTACTGCAATAAGTTTGTGAAAAACTGTGAGGTTATGCAAATATCGTAATTGTGAACGAAACAGTGTAACAGAGCGTTTTTCAATACAAGTACGAATGTTAGGTTAGGTTAAGATATGAACCGTCGTAAAACCGCATTAAACAATGTCACTTAGTGAGATGCAGTGTTTTTCACCATTACAAGTCGGGAACTGCGATATCTAATGTGAAAGCGCTTGCAAACGTCGTTAGGTTAGGTTAGGTTAGGTTAGGTTACGTTAGGTTAGGTTTGGTTAGGTTAGGTTAGGTTAGGTTATGTTAGGTTAGGTTAAGTTAGGTTAGGTTAGGTTACGTTATGTTAAGGTATGAACCGTCGTAAAACCGCAATAAACAATGTCACTTATTGAGATGCAGTGTTTTTCACCTTTACAAGTTGGGAACTGCGATATCTAATGTGAAAGCGCTTGAAACCGTCGTAATGTTGTAGAAAGCAATGTAAAGTAGCGAGTAAAACGTTTTCTAACGATAGAAGTGCGAAGGTTATGTTAGGTAGAGTTATGTTAGTTTAAGCTAGGTAGCGTGGTGAAACCACCAAGAACAACGTCATCTAACGAGATAGTGTTGTTTTATTGCGAGTACGAAACTGCGATAGGTGAAATGTTGTGAAAGCACACAAAATGGCATGAACAAGCCAAATACTGCGTGTTGTACCGTCACAAGTGCGAAACTGCTATGTTGTGATATTCTCGTTAAAGCGCATGGAATCATCGTGAAACCTTAAAGAACGATGTCATTTAGCGAGATACAGCGTTCTGTACTGCAATAAGTTGGTGAAAAAGTGTGAGGTTATGCAAATATCCTAATTGTGAACGAAACAGTGTAATAGAGCGTTTTTTAATACAAGTGCTAATGTTAGGTTAGGTTAAGATATGAACCGTCGTAAAACCGCATTAAACAATGTCACTTAGTGAGATGTAGTGTTTTTCAACATTACAAGTCGGGAACTACGATATCTAATGTGAAAGCGCATGAAACCGTCGTAATCTTGTAGAAAACATTGTAAAATTGCGAGTAAAACGTTTTCTAACAATAGAAGTGCGAAGGTTCGGTTAGTTTGAGCTAGGTAGCGTCGTGAAACCACCAAAAACGATGTCATCTAACGAGATAGTGTTGTTTTATTGCGAGTACGAAACTGCGATAGGTGAAATATTGGGAAAGCACACAAAATGGCATGAACTAGCCAGATACTGCGTCTTGTGCCGTTACAAGTGCGAAACTGCTTTATTGTGATATTCTCGTTAAAGCGCATGCAAGTATCGTGATACCTTAAAGAACGATGTCATTTAGCGAGATACAGCGTTCTGTACTGTAATAAGTTGGTGAGAAACTGTGAGGTCAAGCAAATATCGTAATTGTGAACGAAACAGTGTAATTGAGCGTATTTAGATACAAGTGCGAATGTTAGGTTAGGTTGAGATATCAACCGTCGTAAAACCGCATTAAACAATGTCACTTAGTGAGATGTAGTGTTTTTCAACATTACAAGTCGGGAACTACGATATCTAATGTGAAAGCGCATGAAACCGTCGTAATCTTGTAGAAAACATTGTAAAATTGCGAGTAAAACGTTTTCTAAAGATAGAAGTGCGAAGGTTAGCTTGAGTTATGTTAGTTTAAGCTATGTAGCGTCGTGAGACCACCAAAAAGGACGTCATCTAACGAGATAGTGTTGTTTTATTGCATGTACGAAACTGCAATAGGTGAAATGTTGTGAAGGTACACAAAACGGCTTGAACAAGCCAGATACTGCGTGTTGTACCGTTACAAGTGCGAAACTGCTATAATGTGATATTCTCGTTAAAGCGCATGCAAGCATCGTGAAACCTTAAAGAACGATGTCATTTAGCGAGATACAGCGTTCTGTACTGCAATAGGTTGGTGAAAAACTGTGAGGTTATGCAAATATCGTAATTGTGAACGAAACAGTGTAATAGAGCGTTTTTCAATACAAGTACCAATGTTAGGTTAGGTTAAGATATGAACCGTCGTAAAACCGCATTAAACAATGTCACTTAGTGAGATGCAGTGTTTTTCACCATTACAAGTCGGGAACTGCGATATCTAATGTGAAAGCGCTTGCAAACGTCGTTAGGTTAGGTTAGGTTAGGTTAGGTTACGTTAGATAGGTTTGGTTAGGTTAGGTTAGGTTAGGTTATGTTAGGTTAGGTTGGGTTAGGTTAGGTTAGGTTAGGTTAGGTTAAGATATGAACCGCGCTAAAACCGCATTAAACAATGTCACTTAGTGAGATGCAGTGTTTTTCACCTTTACAAGTTGGGAACTGCGATATCTAATGTGAAAGCGCTTGAAACCGTCGTAATGTTGTAGAAAGCAATCTAAAGTAGCGAGTAAAAAGTTTTCTAACGATAGAAGTGCGAAGGTTAGGTTAGGTTAGGTTAGTTTAAGCTAGGTAGCGTCGTGAAACTACCAAAAACGACGTCATCTAACGAGATAGTGTTGTTTTATTGCGAGTATTAAACTGCGATAGGTGAAATGTTGTGAATGCACACAAAACGGCATGAACAAGACAAATACTGCGTGTTCTACCGTTACAAGTGCGAAACTGCTATATTGTGATATTCTCTTTAAAGCGCATGCAAGCATCGTGAAACCTTAAAGAACAATGTCATTTAGCGAGATACAGCGTTCTGTACTGCAATAAGTTGGTGAAAAACTGTGAGGTTATGCAAATATCGTAATTGTGAACGAAAGTGTAATAGAGCGTTTTTCAATACAAGTACGAATGTTAGGTTAGGTTAAGATATGAACCGTCGTAAAACCGCATTAAACAATGTCACTTAGTGAGATGCAGTGTTTTTCACCATTACAAGTCGGGAACTGCGATATCTAATGTGAAAGCGCTTGCAAACGTCGTTAGGTTAGGTTAGGTTAGGTTAGGTTAGGTTAGGTTACGTTAGCTTAGGTTTGGTTAGGTTAGGTTAGGTTAGGTTATGTTAGGTTAGGTTGGGTTAGGTTAGGTTAGGTTACGTTAGGTTAAGGTATGAACCGTCGTAAAACCGCAATAAACAATGTCACTTAGTGAGATGTAGTGTTTTTCACCTTTACAAGTTGGGAACTGCGATATCTAATGTGAAAGCGCTTGAAACCGTCGTAATGTTGTAGAAAGCAATGTAAAGTAGCGAGTAAAACGTTTTCTAACGATAGAAGTGCGAAGGTTATGTTGTTGAGTTATGTTAGTTTAAGCTAGGTAGCGTCGTGAAACCACCAAAAACGACGTCATCTAACGAGATAGTGTTGTTTTATTGCGAGTACGAAACTGCGATAGGTAAAATGTTGTGAAAGCACACAAAACGGAATGAACAAGCCAAATACTGCGTGTTCTACCGTTACAAGTGCGAAACTGCTATATTGTGATATTCTCGGTAAAGCGCATGCAAGTATCGTGAAACCTTAAAGAACGATGTCATTTAGCGAGATACAGCGTTCTGTACTGTAATAAGTTGGTGAGAAACTGTGAGGTCAAGCAAATATCGTAATTGTGAACGAAACAGTGTAATTGAGCGTCTTTAGATACAAGTGCGAATGTTAGGTTAGGTTGACATATCAACCGTTAGGTTAGGTTAGGTTAGGTTAGGTTACGTCAGGTTAGGTTAGGTTAGGTTACGTTAGGTTAGGTTAGGTAAGGATAATTTGGTTAGGTTAGGTAAGGTTAGGTTAGGTTAGGTTAGGTTGGGTTGGGTGTTGTTGGGTTGGGTTGGGTTAGGTTGGGTTAGGTTAGGTTAGGTTACGTTAGGTTAGGTTAGGTTACGTTAGGTTATGTTAGGTTAGGTTAGGTTACGTTAGGTTAGGTTAGGTTAGGTCAAACCGCAATAAACAATGTCACTTAGTGAGATGCAGTGTTTTTCACCATTACAAGTCGGGAACTGCGATATCTAATGTGAAAGCGCTTGCAAACGTCGTTAGGTTAGGTTAGGTTACGTTAGAATAGGTTAGGTTAGGTTAGGTTACGTTAGGTTAGGTTAAGTTAGGTTAGGTTAGGTTTGGTTAGCTTAGGTTAGGTTAGCTTAGGTTAGGTTAGGTTGGGTTGGGTTAGGTTGGGTTAGGTTAGGTTAGGTTAGGTTAGGTTGGGTTAGGTTAGTTTAGGTTAGGTTAGGTGAGGTTGGGTTGGGTTGGGTTAGGTTAGGTTAGGTTAGGTTACGTTAGGTTAAGGTATGAACCGTCGTAAAACCGCATTAAACAATGTCACTTAGTGAGATGCAGTGTTTTTCATCTTTACAAGTTGGGAACTGTGATATCTAATGTGAAAGCGCTTGAAACCGTCATAATGTTGTAGAAAGCAATGTAAAGTAGCGAGTAAAACGTTTTCTAACGATAGAAGTGCGAAGGTTATGTTAGGTTGAGTTATGTTAGTTTAAGCTAGGTAGCGTCGTGCAACTACCAAAAACAACGTCATCTAACGAGATAGTGTTGTTTTATTGCGAGTACGAAACTGCGATAGGTGAAATGTTGTGAAAGCACACAAAACGGCATGAACAAGCCAAATACTGCGTGTTGTACCGTTACAAGTGCGAAACTGCTATGTTGTGATATTCTCGTTAAAGCGCATGCAATCATCGTGAAACCTTAAAGAACGATGTCATTTAGCGTGATACAGCGTTCTGTACTGCAATAAGTTGGTGAAAAACTGTGAGGTTATGCAAATATCCTAATTGTGAACGAAACAGTGTAATAGAGCGTTTTTTAATACAAGTGCGAATGTTAGGTTAGGTTAAGATATGAACCGTCGTAAAACCGCATTAAACAATGTCACTTAGTGAGATGCAGTGTTTTTCACCATTACAAGTCGGGAACTGCGATATCTAATGTGAAAGCGCTTGCAAACGTCGTTAGGTTAGGTTAGGTTTGGTTAGGTTAGGTTAGGTTAGGTTAGGTTAGGTTAGGTTTGGTTAGGTTAGGTTAGGTTAGGTTAGGTTAGGGTATGTTAGGTAAGGTTTGGTTAGGTTAGGTTAGGTTAGGTTGGGTTAGGTAAGGTTAGGTTAGGTTAAGATATGAACCGCGCTAAAACCGCATTAAAAAATGTCACTTATTGAGATGCTGTGTTTTTCACCATTACAAGTCGGGAACTGCGATATCTAATGTGAAAGCGCATGAAACCGTTGTAATCTTGTAGAAAACATTGTAAAGTAGCGAATAAAACGTTTTCTAACGATAGAAGTGCGAAGGTTCGGTTAGTTTGAGCTAGGTAGCGTCGTGAAACCGCCAAAAACGATGTCATCTAACGAGATAGTGTTGTTTTATTGCGAGTACGAAACTGCGATAGGTGAAATATTGGGAAAGCACACAAAATGGCATGAACTAGCCAGATACTGCGTCTTGTGCCGTTACAAGTGCGAAACTGCTTTATTGTGATATTCTCGTTAAAGCGCATGCAAGTATCGTGATACCTTAAAGAACGATGTCATTTAGCGAGATACAGCGTTCTGTACTGTAATAAGTTGGTGAGAAACTGTGAGGTCAAGCAAATATCGTAATTGTGAACGAAACAGTGTAATTGAGCGTATTTAGATACAAGTGCGAATGTTAGGCTAGGTTGAGATATCAACCGTCGTAAAACCGCATTAAACAATGTCACTTAGTGAGATGTAGTGTTTTTCAACATTACAAGTCGGGAACTACGATATCTAATGTGAAAGCGCATGAAACCGTCGTAATCTTGTAGAAAACATTGTAAAATTGCGAGTAAAACGTTTTCTAAAGATAGAAGTGCGAAGGTTAGCTTGAGTTATGTTAGTTTAAGCTATGTAGCGTCGTGAGACCACCAAAAAGGACGTCATCTAACGAGATAGTGTTGTTTTATTGCATGTACGAAACTGCAATAGGTGAAATGTTGTGAAAGTACACAAAACGGCTTGAACAAGCCAGATACTGCGTGTTGTACCGTTACAAGTGCGAAACTGCTATAATGTGATATTCTCGTTAAAGCGCATGCAAGCATCGTGAAACCTTAAAGAACGATGTCATTTTGCGAGATACAGCGTTCTGTACTGCAATAAGTTGGTGAAAAACTGTGAGGTTATGCAAATATCGTAATTGTGAACGAAACAGTGTAATAGAGCGTTTTTCAATACAAGTACCAATGTTAGGTAAGGTTAAGATATGAACCGTCGTAAAACCGCATTAAACAATGTCACTTAGTGAGATGCAGTGTTTTTCACCATTACAAGTCGGGAACTGCGATATCTAATGTGAAAGCGCTTGCAAACATCGTTAGGTTAGGTTAGGTTAGGTTAGGTTACGTTAGGTTAGGTTTGGTTAGGTTAGGTTAGGTTATGTTAGGTTAGGTTGGGTTAGGTTAGGTTAGGTTAGGTTAGGTTAAGATATGAACCGCGCTAAAACCGCAATAAACAATGTCACTTAGTGAGATGCAGTGTTTTTGACCATTACAAGTCGGGAACTGCGATATCTAATGTGAAAGCGCTTGCAAACGTCGTTAGGTTAGGTTAGGTTAGGTTAGGTTAGGTTAGGTTAGGTTAGGTTATGTTAGGTTAGGTTGGGTTAGGTTAGGTTAGGTTAGGTTAGGTTAAGATATGAACCGCGCTAAAACCGCATTAAACAATGTCACTTAGTGAGATGCACTGTTTTTCACCTTTACAAGTTGGGAACTGCGATATCTAATGTGAAAGCGCTTGAAACCGTCGTAATGTTGTAGAAAGCAATCTAAAGTAGCGAGTAAAACGTTTTCTAACGATAGAAGTGCGAAGGTTAGGTTAGGTTAGGTTAGTTTAAGCTAGGTAGCGTCGTGAAACTACCAAAAACGACGTCATCTAACGAGATAGTGTTTTATTGCGAGTATTAAACTGCGATAGGTGAAATGTTGTGAATGCACACAAAACGGCATGAACAAGCCAAATACTGCGTGTTCTACCGTTACAAGTGCGAAACTGCTATATTGTGATATTCTCGTTAAAGCGCATGCAAGCATCGTGAAACCTTAAAGAACAATGTCATTTAGCGAGATACAGCGTTCTGTACTGCAATAAGTTGGTGAAAAACTGTGAGGTTATGCAAATATCGTAATTGTGAACGAAACAGTGTAATAGAGCGTTTTTCAATACAAGTACGAATGTTAGGTTAGGTTAAGATATGAACCGTCGTAAAACCGCATTAAACAATGTCACTTAGTGAGATGCAGTGTTTTTCACCATTACAAGTCGGGAACTGCGATATCTAATGTGAAAGCGCTTGCAAACGTCGTTAGGTTAGGTTAGGTTAGGTTAGGTTAGGTTAGGTTACGTTAGCTTAGGTTTGGTTAGGTTAGGTTAGGTTAGGTTATGTTAGGTTAGGTTGGGTTAGGTTAGGTTAGGTTACGTTAGGTTAAGGTATGAACCGTCGTAAAACCGCAATAAACAATGCCACTTAGTGAGATGTAGTGTTTTTCACCTTTACAAGTTGGGAACTGCGATATCTAATGTGAAAGCGCTTGAAACCGTCGTAATGTTGTAGAAAGCAATGTAAAGTAGCGAGTAAAACGTTTTCTAACGATAGAAGTGCGAAGGTTATGTTGTTGAGTTATGTTAGTTTAAGCTAGGTAGCGTCGTGAAACCACCAAAAACGACGTCATCTAACGAGATAGTGTTGTTTTATTGCGAGTACGAAACTGCGATAGGTAAAATGTTGTGAAAGCACACAAAACGGCATGAACAAGCCAAATACTGCGTGTTCTACCGTTACAAGTGCGAAACTGCTATATTGTGATATTCTCGGTAAAGCGCATGCAAGTATCGTGAAACCTTAAAGAACGATGTCATTTAGCGAGATACAGCGTTCTGTACTGTAATAAGTTGGTGAGAAACTGTGAGGTCAAGCAAATATCGTAATTGTGAACGAAACAGTGTAATTGAGCGTCTTTAGATACAAGTGCGAATGTTAGGTTAGGTTGACATATCAACCGTTAGGTTAGGTTAGGTTAGGTTAGGTTAGGTTACGTTAGGTTAGGTTAGGTTAGGTTACGTTAGGTTAGGTTAGGTAAGGATAATTTGGTTAGGTTAGGTAAGGTTAGGTTAGGTTAGGTTAGGTTGGGTTGGGTGTTGTTGGGTTGGGTTGGGTTAGGTTGGGTTAGGTTAGGTTAGGTTACGTTAGGTTAGGTTAGGTTACGTTAGGTTATGTTAGGTTAGGTTAGGTTACGTTAGGTTAGGTTAGGTTAGGTCAAACCGCAATAAACAATGTCACTTAGTGAGATGCAGTGTTTTTCACCATTACAAGTCGGGAACTGCGATATCTAATGTGAAAGCGCTTGCAAACGTCGTTAGGTTAGGTTAGGTTACGTTAGAATAGGTTAGGTTAGGTTAGGTTACGTTAGGTTAGGTTAAGTTAGGTTAGGTTAGGTTTGGTTAGCTTAGGTTAGGTTAGCTTAGGTTAGGTTAGGTTGGGTTGGGTTAGGTTGGGTTAGGTTAGGTTAGGTTAGGTTAGGTTGGGTTAGGTTAGTTTAGGTTAGGTTAGGTGAGGTTGGGTTGGGTTGGGTAGGTTAGGTTAGGTTAGGTTAGGTTACGTTAGGTTAAGGTATGAACCGTCGTAAAACCGCATTAAACAATGTCACTTAGTGAGATGCAGTGTTTTTCATCTTTACAAGTTGGGAACTGTGATATCTAATGTGAAAGCGCTTGAAACCGTCATAATGTTGTAGAAAGCAATGTAAAGTAGCGAGTAAAACGTTTTCTAACGATAGAAGTGCGAAGGTTATGTTAGGTTGAGTTATGTTAGTTTAAGCTAGGTAGCGTCGTGCAACTACCAAAAACAACGTCATCTAACGAGATAGTGTTGTTTTATTGCGAGTACGAAACTGCGATAGGTGAAATGTTGTGAAAGCACACAAAACGGCATGAACAAGCCAAATACTGCGTGTTGTACCGTTACAAGTGCGAAACTGCTATGTTGTGATATTCTCGTTAAAGCGCATGCAATCATCGTGAAACCTTAAAGAACGATGTCATTTAGCGTGATGCAGCGTTCTGTACTGCAATAAGTTGGTGAAAAACTGTGAGGTTATGCAAATATCCTAATTGTGAACGAAACAGTGTAATAGAGCGTTTTTTAATACAAGTGCGAATGTTAGGTTAGGTTAAGATATGAACCGTCGTAAAACCGCATTAAACAATGTCACTTAGTGAGATGCCGTGTTTTTCACCATTACAAGTCGGGAACTGCGATATCTAATGTGAAAGCGCTTGCAAACGTCGTTAGGTTAGGTTAGGTTTGGTTAGGTTAGGTTAGGTTAGGTTAGGTTAGGTTAGGTTTGGTTAGGTTAGGTTAGGTTAGGTTAGGTTAGGTTAGGGTATGTTAGGTAAGGTTTGGTTAGGTTAGGTTAGGTTAGGTTGGGTTAGGTAAGGTTAGGTTAGGTTAAGATATGAACAGCGCTAAAACCGCATTAAACAATGTCACTTAGTGAGATGCTGTGTTTTTCACCATTACAAGTCGGGAACTGCGATATCTAATGTGAAAGCGCATGAAACTGTTGTAATCTTGTAGAAAACATTGTAAAGTAGCGAATAAAACGTTTTCTAACGATAGAAGTGCGAAGGTTCGGTTAGTTTGAGCTAGGTAGCGTCGTGAAACCGCCAAAAACGATGTCATCTAACGAGATAGTGTTGTTTTATTGCGAGTACGAAACTGCGATAGGTGAAATATTGGGAAAGCACACAAAATGGCATGAACTAGCCAGATACTGCGTCTTGTGCCGTTACAAGTGCGAAACTGCTTTATTGTGATATTCTCGTTAAAGCGCATGCAAGTATCGTGATACCTTAAAGAACGATGTCATTTAGCGAGATACAGCGTTCTGTACTGTAATAAGTTGGTGAGAAACTGTGAGGTCAAGCAAATATCGTAATTGTGAACGAAACAGTGTAATTGAGCGTATTTAGATACAAGTGCGAATGTTAGGTTAGGTTGAGATATCAACCGTCGTAAAACCGCATTAAACAATGTCACTTAGTGAGATGTAGTGTTTTTCAACATTACAAGTCGGGAACTACGATATCTAATGTGAAAGCGCATGAAACCGTCGTAATCTTGTAGAAAACATTGTAAAATTGCGAGTAAAACGTTTTCTAAAGATAGAAGTGCGAAGGTTAGCTTGAGTTATGTTAGTTTAAGCTATGTAGCGTCGTGAGACCACCAAAAAGGACGTCATCTAACGAGATAGTGTTGTTTTATTGCATGTACGAAACTGCAATAGGTGAAATGTTGTGAAAGTACACAAAACGGCTTGAACAAGCCAGATACTGCGTGTTGTACCGTTAGAAGTGCGAAACTGCTATAATGTGATATTCTCGTTAAAGCGCATGCAAGCATCGTGAAACCTTAAAGAACGATGTCATTTAGCGAGATACAGCGTTCTGTACTGCAATAAGTTGGTGAAAAACTGTGAGGTTATGCAAATATCGTAATTGTGAACGAAACAGTGTAATAGAGCGTTTTTCAATACAAGTACCAATGTTAGGTAAGGTTAAGATATGAACCGTCGTAAAACCGCATTAAACAATGTCACTTAGTGAGATGCAGTGTTTTTCACCATTACAAGTCGGGAACTGCGATATCTAATGTGAAAGCGCTTGCAAACATCGTTAGGTTAGGTTAGGTTAGGTTAGGTTACGTTAGGTTAGGTTTGGTTAGGTTAGGTTAGGTTATGTTAGGTTAGGTTGGGTTAGGTTAGGTTAGGTTAGGTTAGGTTAAGATATGAACCGCGCTAAAACCGCAATAAACAATGTCACTTAGTGAGATGCAGTGTTTTTCACCATTACAAGTCGGGAACTGCGATATCTAATGTGAAAGCGCTTGCAAACGTCGTTAGGTTAGGTTAGGTTAGGTTAGGTTAGGTTAGGTTTGGTTAGGTTAGGTTAGGTTAGGTTATGTTAGGTTAGGTTGGGTTAGGTTAGGTTAGGTTAGGTTAGGTTAAGATATGAACCGCGCTAAAACCGCATTAAACAATGTCACTTAGTGAGATGCAGTGTTTTTCACCTTTACAAGTTGAGAACTGCGATATCTAATGTGAAAGCGCTTGAAACCGTCGTAATGTTGTAGAAAGCAATCTAAAGTAGCGAGTAAAACGTTTTCTAACGATAGAAGTGCGAAGGTTAGGTTAGGTTAGGTTAGTTTAAGCTAGGTAGCGTCGTGAAACTACCAAAAACGACGTCATCTAACGAGATAGTGTTTTATTGCGAGTATTAAACTGCGATAGGTGAAATGTTGTGAATGCACACAAAACGGCATGAACAAGCCAAATACTGCGTGTTCTACCGTTACAAGTGCGAAACTGCTATATTGTGATATTCTCGTTAAAGCGCATGCAAGCATCGTGAAACCTTAAAGAACAATGTCATTTAGCGAGATACAGCGTTCTGTACTGCAATAAGTTGGTGAAAAACTGTGAGGTTATGCAAATATCGTAATTGTGAACGAAACAGTGTAATAGAGCGTTTTTCAATACAAGTACGAATGTTAGGTTAGGTTAAGATATGAACCGTCGTAAAACCGCATTAAACAATGTCACTTAGTGAGATGCAGTGTTTTTCACCATTACAAGTCGGGAACTGCGATATCTAATGTGAAAGCGCTTGCAAACGTCGTTAGGTTAGGTTAGGTTAGGTTAGGTTACGTTAGGTTAGGTTAGGTTTGGTTAGGTTAGGTTAGGTTAGGTTATGTTAGGTTAGGTTGGGTTAGGTTAGGTTAGGTTACGTTAGGTTAAGGTATGAACCGTCGTAAAACCGCAATAAACAATGTCACTTATTGAGATGCAGTGTTTTTCACCTTTACAAGTTGGGAACTGCGATATCTAATGTGAAAGCGCTTGAAACCGTCGTAATGTTGTAGAAAGCAATGTAAAGTAGCGAGTAAAACGTTTTCTAACGATAGAAGTGCGAAGGTTATGTTAGGTTGAGTTATGTTAGTTTAAGCTAGGTAGCGTGTTGAAACCACCAAGAACGACGTCATCTAACGAGATAGTGTTGTTTTATTGCGAGTACGAAACTGCGATAGCTAAAATGTTGTGAAAGCACACAAGACGGCATGAACAAGCCAAATACTGCGTGTTCTACCGTTACAAGTGCGAAACTGCTATATTGTGATATTCTCGGTAAAGCGCATGCAAGTATCGTGAAACCTTAAAGAACGATGTCATTTAGCGAGATACAGCGTTCTGTACTGTAATAAGTTGGTGAGAAACTGTGAGGTCAAGCAAATATCGTAATTGTGAACGAAACAGTGTAATTGAGCGTATTTAGATACAAGTGCGAATGTTAGGTTAGGTTGAGATATCAACCGTCGTAAAACCGCATTAAACAATGTCACTTAGTGAGATGTAGTGTTTTTCAACATTACAAGTCGGGAACTACGATATCTAATGTGAAAGCGCATGAAACCGTCGTAATCTTGTAGAAAACATTGTAAAATTGCGAGTAAAACGTTTTCTAAAGATAGAAGTGCGAGGGTTAGCTTGAGTTATGTTAGTTTAAGCTATGTAGCGTCGTGAGACCACCAAAAAGGACGTCATCTAACGAGATAGTGTTGTTTTATTGCATGTACGAAACTGCAATAGGTGAAATGTTGTGAAAGTACACAAAACGGCTTGAACAAGCCAGATACTGCGTGTTGTACCGTTACAAGTGCGAAACTGCTATAATGTGATATTCTCGTTAAAGCGCATGCAAGCATCGTGAAACCTGAAAGAACGATGTCATTTAGCGAGATACAGCGTTCTGTACTGCAATAAGTTGGTGAAAAACTGTGAGGTTATGCAAATATCGTAATTGTGAACGAAACAGTGTAATAGAGCGTTTTTCAATACAAGTACCAATGTTAGGTAAGGTTAAGATATGAACCGTCGTAAAACCGCATTAAACAATGTCACTTAGTGAGATGCAGTGTTTTTCACCATTACAAGTCGGGAACTGCGATATCTAATGTGAAAGCGCTTGCAAACGTCGTTAGGTTAGGTTAGGTTAGGTTAGGTTACGTTAGGTTAGGTTTGGTTAGGTTAGGTTAGGTTAGGTTATGTTAGGTTAGGTTGGGTTGGGTTAGGTTAGGTTAGGTTAGGTTAAGATATGAACCGCGCTAAAACCGCAATAAACAATGTCACTTAGTGAGATGCAGTGTTTTTCACCATTACAAGTCGGGAACTGCGATATCTAATGTGAAAGCGCTTGCAAACGTCGTTAGGTTAGGTTAGGTTAGGTTAGGTTAGGTTACGTTAGGTTAGGTTTGGTTAGGTTAGGTTAGGTTAGGTTATGTTAGGTTAGGTTGGGTTAGGTTAGGTTAGGTTAGGTTAGGTTAGGTTAAGATATGAACCGCGCTAAAACCGCATTAAACAATGTCACTTAGTGAGATGCAGTGTTTTTCACCTTTACAAGTTGGGAACTGCGATATCTAATGTGAAAGCGCTTGAAACCGTCGTAATGTTGTAGAAAGCAATCTAAAGTAGCGAATAAAACGTTTTCTAACGATAGAAGTGCGAAGGTTAGGTTAGGTTAGGTTAGTTTAAGCTACGTAGCGTCGTGAAACTACCAAAAACGACGTCATCTAACGAGATAGTGTTTTATTGCGAGTATTAAACTGCGATAGGTGAAATGTTGTGAATGCACACAAAACGGCATGACCAAGCCAAATACTGCGTGTTCTACCGTTACAAGTGCGAAACTGCTATATTGTGATATTCTCGTTAAAGCGCATGCAAGCATCGTGAAACCTTAAAGAACAATGTCATTTAGCGAGATACAGCGTTCTGTACTGCAATAAGTTGGTGAAAAACTGTGAGGTTATGCAAATATCGTAATTGTGAACGAAACAGTGTAATAGAGCGTTTTTCAATACAAGTACGAATGTTAGGTTAGGTTAAGATATGAACCGTCGTAAAACCGCATTAAACAATGTCACTTTGTGAGATGCAGTGTTTTTCACCATTACAAGTCGGGAACTGCGATATCTAATGTGAAAACGCTTGCAAACGTCGTTAGGTTAGGTTAGGTTAGGTTAGGTTACGTTAGGTTAGGTTTGGTTAGGTTAGGTTAGGTTAGGTTATGTTAGGTTAGGTTGGGTTAGGTTAGGTTAGGTTACGTTAGGTTAAGGTATGAACCGTCGTAAAACCGCAATAAACAATGTCACTTATTGAGATGCAGTGTTTTTCACCTTTACAAGTTGGGAACTGCGATATCTAATGTGAAAGCGCTTGAAACCGTCGTAATGTTGTAGAAAGCAATGTAAAGTAGCGAGTAAAACGTTTTCTAACGATAGAAGTGCGAAGGTTATGTTAGGTTGAGTTATGTTAGTTTAAGCTAGGTAGCGTGGTGAAACCACCAAGAACGACGTCATCTAACGAGATAGTGTTGTTTTATTGCGAGTACGAAACTGCGATAGGTAAAATGTTGTGAAAGCACACAAAACGGCATGAACAAGCCAAATACTGCGTGTTCTACCGTTACAAGTGCGAAACTGCTATATTGTGATATTCTCGGTAAAGCGCATGCAAGTATCGTGAAACCTTAAAGAACGATGTCATTTAGCGAGATACAGCGTTCTGTACTGTAATAAGTTGGTGAGAAACTGTGAGGTCAAGCAAATATCGTAATTGTGAACGAAACAGTGTAATTGAGCGTCTTTAGATACAAGTGCGAATGTTAGGTTAGGTTGACATATCAACCGTCGTAAAACCACATTAAACAATGTCACTTAGTGAGATGTAGTGTTTTTCAACATTACAAGTCGGGAACTACGTTATCTAATGTGAAAGCGCATGAAACCGTCGTAATCTTGTAGAAAACATTGTAAAGTGGCGAGTAAAACGTTTTATAACGATAGAAGTGCGAAGGTTAGGTTAGGTTAGGTTAGTTTAAGCTAGGTAGCGTCGTGAAACTACCAAAAACGACGTCACCTAACGAGATAGTGTTGTTTTATAGCGAGTATTAAACTGCGATAGGTGAAATGTTGTGAAAGCACACAAAACGGCATGAACAAGCCAAATACTGCGTGTTCTACCGTTACAAGTGCGAAACTGCTATATTGTGATATTCTCGTTAAAGCGCATGCAAGCATCGTGAAACCTTAAAGAACAATGTCATTTAGCGAGATACAGCGTTCTGTACTGCAATAAGTTGGTGAAAAACTGTGAGGTTATGCAAATATCATAATTGTGAACAAAACAGTGTAATAGAGCGTTTTTAGATACAAGTGCGAATGTTAGGTTAGGTTAAGATATGAACCGTCGTAAAACCGCATTAAACAATGTCAATTACTGAGAGGCAGTGTTTTTCACCATTAAAAGTGGGGAACTGCGATATTTAATGTGAAAGCGCTTGCAACCGTCGTTAGGTTAGGTTAGGTTAGGTTAGGTTAGGTTAGGTTAGGTTTGGTTAGGTTAGGAGGTTAGGTTAGATTAGGTTAGGTAGGGTTGAGTTGGGTTAGGTTAGGTTAGGTTAGGTTAGGTTGGGTTAGGTTAGGTTAGGTTAGGTTAGGTTACGTTAGGTTAGGTTAGGTTACGTTAGGTTAGGTTAGCTTAGGTTACGTTAGGTTAGGTTAGGTTAGGTAAGGATAATTTGGTTAGGTTAGGTAAGGTTAGGTTAGGTTAGGTTAGGTTGGGTTGGGTGTTGTTGGGTTGGGTTGGGTTGGGTTAGGTTGGGTTAGGTTAGGTTAGGTTACGTTAGGTTAGGTTAGGTTAGGTTACGTTAGGTTATGTTAGGTTAGGTTAGGTTACGTTAGGTTAGGTTAGGTCAGGTAAGGTTAGGTTACGTTAGAATAGGTTAGGTTAGGTTAGGTTACGTTAGGTTAGGTTAAGTTAGGTTAGGTTAGGTTTGGTTAGCTTAGGCTAGGTTAGCTTAGGTTAGGTTAGGTTGGGTTGGGTTGGGTTAAGTTGGGTTAGGTTAGGTTAGGTTAGGTTAGGTTGGGTTAGGTTAGTTTAGGTTAGGTTAGGTGAGGTTGGGTTGGGTTGGGTTAGGTTAGGTTAGGTTAGGTTACGTTAGGTTAAGGTATGAACCGTCGTAAAACCGCATTAAACAATGTCACTTAGTGAGATGCAGTGTTTTTCATCTTTACAAGTTGGGAACTGTGATATCTAATGTGAAAGCGCTTGAAACCGTCATAATGTTGTAGAAAGCAATGTAAAGTAGCGAGTAAAACGTTTTCTAACGATAGAAGTGCGAAGGTTATGTTAGGTTGAGTTATGTTAGTTTAAGCTAGGTAGCGTCGTGCAACTACCAAAAACAACGTCATCTAACGAGATAGTGTTGTTTTATTGCGAGTACGAAACTGCGATAGGTGAAATGTTGTGAAAGCACACAAAACGGCATGAACAAGCCAAATACTGCGTGTTGTACCGTTACAAGTGCGAAAGTGCTATGTTGTGATATTCTCGTTAAAGCGCATGCAATCATCGTGAAACCTTAAAGAACGATGTCATTTAGCGTGATACAGCGTTCTGTACTGCAATAAGTTGGTGAAAAACTGTGAGGTTATGCAAATATCCTAATTGTGAACGAAACAGTGTAATAGAGCGTTTTTTAATACAAGTGCGAATGTTAGGTTAGGTTAAGATATGAACCGTCGTAAAACCGCATTAAACAATGTCACTTAGTGAGATGCAGTGTTTTTCACAATTACAAGTCGGGAACTGCGATATCTAATGTGAAAGCGCTTGCAAACGTCGTTAGGTTAGGTTAGGTTAGGTTACGTTAGGTTAGGTTTGGTTAGGTTAGGTTAGGTCAGGTTAGGTTAGGTTAGGGTATGTTGGGTAAGGTTTGGTTAGGTTAGGTTAGGTTAGGTTGGGTTAGGTAAGGTTAGGTTAGGTTAAGATATGAACCGCGCTAAAACCGCATTAAACAATGTCACTTAGTGAGATGCTGTGTTTTTCACCATTACAAGTCGGGAACTGCGATATCTAATGTGAAAGCGCATGAAACCGTCGTAATCTTGTAGAAAACATTGTAAAGTAGCGAATAAAACGTTTTCTAACGATAGAAGTGCGAAGGTTCGGTTAGTTTGAGCTAGGTAGCGTCATGAAACCACCAAAAACGATGTCATCTAACGAGATAGTGTTGTTTTATTGCGAGTACGAAACTGCGATAGGTGAAATATTGGGAAAGCACACAAAATGGCATGAACTAGCCAGATACTGCGTCTTGTGCCGTTACAAGTGCGAAACTGCTTTATTGTGATATTCTCGTTAAAGCGCATGCAAGTATCGTGATACCTTAAAGAACGATGTCATTTAGCGAGATACAGCGTTCTGTACTGTAATAAGTTGGTGAGAAACTGTGAGGTCAAGCAAATATCGTAATTGTGAACGAAACAGTGTAATTGAGCGTATTTAGATACAAGTGCGAATGTTAGGTTAGGTTGAGATATCAACCGTCGTAAAACCGCATTAAACAATGTCACTTAGTGAGATGTAGTGTTTTTCAACATTACAAGTCGGGAACTACGATATCTAATGTGAAAGCGCATGAAACCGTCGTAATCTTGTAGAAAACATTGTAAAATTGCGAGTAAAACGTTTTCTAAAGATAGAAGTGCGAAGGTTAGCTTGAGTTATGTTAGTTTAAGCTATGTAGCGTCGTGAGACCACCAAAAAGGACGTCATCTAACGAGATAGTGTTGTTTTATTGCATGTACGAAACTGCAATAGGTGAAATGTTGTGAAAGTACACAAAACGGCTTGAACAAGCCAGATACTGCGTGTTGTACCGTTACAAGTGCGAAACTGCTATAATGTGATATTCTCGTTAAAGCGCATGCAAGCATCGTGAAACCTTGAAGAACGATGTCATTTAGCGAGATACAGCGTTCTGTACTGCAATAAGTTGGTGAAAAACTGTGAGGTTATGCAAATATCGTAATTGTGAACGAAACAGTGTAATAGAGCGTTTTTCAATACAAGTACCAATGTTAGGTTAGGTTAAGATATGAACCGTCGTAAAACCGCATTAAACAATGTCACTTAGTGAGATGCAGTGTTTTTCACCATTACAAGTCGGGAACTGCGATATCTAATGTGAAAGCGCTTGCAAACGTCGTTAGGTTAGGTTAGGTTAGGTTAGGTTACGTTAGGTTAGGTTTGGTTAGGTTAGGTTAGGTTAGGTTATGTTAGGTTAGGTTGGGTTAGGTTAGGTTAGGTTAGGTTAGGTTAGGTTAAGATATGAACCGCGCTAAAACCGCAATAAACAATGTCACTTAGTGAGATGCAGTGTTTTTCACCATTACAAGTCGGGAACTGCGATATCTAATGTGAAAGCGCTTGCAAACGTCGTTAGGTTAGGTTAGGTTAGGTTAGGTTAGGTTAGGTTACGTTAGGTTAGGTTTGGTTAGGTTAGGTTAGGTTAGGTTATGTTAGGTTAGGTTGGGTTAGGTTAGGTTAGGTTAGGTTAGGTTAAGATATGAACCGCGCTAAAACCGCATTAAACAATGTCACTTAGTGAGATGCAGTGTTTTTCACCTTTACAAGTTGGGAACTGCGATATCTAATGTGAAAGCGCTTGAAACCGTCGTAATGTTGTAGAAAGCAATCTAAAGTAGCGAGTAAAACGTTTTCTAACGATAGAAGTGCGAAGGTTAGGTTAGGTTAGGTTAGTTTAAGCTAGGTAGCGTCGCGAAACTACCAAAAACGACGTCATCTAACGAGATAGTGTTTTATTGCGAGTATTAAACTGCGATAGGTGAAATGTTGTGAATGCACACAAAACGGCATGAACAAGCCAAATACTGCGTGTTCTACCGTTACAAGTGCGAAACTGCTATATTGTGATATTCTCGTTAAAGCGCATGCAAGCATCGTGAAACCTTAAAGAACAATGTCATTTAGCGAGATACAGCGTTCTGTACTGCAATAAGTTGGTGAAAAACTGTGAGGTTATGCAAATATCGTAATTGTGAACGAAACAGTGTAATAGAGCGTTTTTCAATACAAGTACGAATGTTAGGTTAGGTTAAGATATGAACCGTCGTAAAACCGCATTAAACAATGTCACTTAGTGAGATGCAGTGTTTTTCACCATTACAAGTCGGGAACTGCGATATCTAATGTGAAAGCGCTTGCAAACGTCGTTAGGTTAGGTTAGGTTAGGTTAGGTTACGTTAGGTTAGGTTTGGTTAGGTTAGGTTAGGTTAGGTTATGTTAGGTTAGGTTGGGTTAGGTTAGGTTAGGTTACGTTAGGTTAAGGTATGAACCGTCGTAAAACCGCAATAAACAATGTCACTTAGTGAGATGCAGTGTTTTTCACCTTTACAAGTTGGGAACTGCGATATCTAATGTGAAAGCGCTTGAAACCGTCGTAATGTTGTAGAAAGCAATGTAAAGTAGCGAGTAAAACGTTTTCTAACGATAGAAGTGCGAAGGTTATGTTAGGTTGAGTTATGTTAGTTTAAGCTAGGTAGCGTGGTGAAACCACCAAGAACGACGTCATCTAACGAGATAGTGTTGTTTTATTGCGAGTACGAAACTGCGATAGGTAAAATGTTGTGAAAGCACACAAAACGGCATGAACAAGCCAAATACTGCGTGTTCTACCGTTACAAGTGCGAAACTGCTATATTGTGATATTCTCGGTAAAGCGCATGCAAGTATCGTGAAACCTTAAAGAACGATGTCATTTAGCGAGATACAGCGTTCTGTACTGTAATAAGTTGTTGAGAAACTGTGAGGTCAAGCAAATATCGTAATTGTGAACGAAACAGTGTAATTGAGCGTCTTTAGATACAAGTGCGAATGTTAGGTTAGGTTGACATATCAACCGTCGTAAAACCACATTAAACAATGTCACTTAGTGAGATGTAGTGTTTTTCAACATTACAAGTCGGGAACTACGTTATCTAATGTGAAAGCGCATGAAACCGTCGTAATCTTGTAGAAAACATTGTAAAGTGGCGAGTAAAACGTTTTATAACGATAGAAGTGCGAAGGTTAGGTTAGGTTAGGTTAGTTTAAGCTAGGTAGCGTCGTGAAACTACCAAAAACGACGTCATCTAACGAGATAGTGTTGTTTTATAGCGAGTATTAAACTGCGATAGGTGAAATGTTGTGAAAGCACACAAAACGGCATGAACAAGCCAAATACTGCGTGTTCTACCGTTACAAGTGCGAAACTGCTATATTGTGATATTCTCGTTAAAGCGCATGCAAGCATCGTGAAACCTTAAAGAACAATGTCATTTAGCGAGATACAGCGTTCTGTACTGCAATAAGTTGGTGAAAAACTGTGAGGTTATGCAAATATCATAATTATGAACAAAACAGTGTAATAGAGCGTTTTTAGATACAAGTGCGAATGTTAGGTTAGGTTAAGATATGAACCGTCGTAAAACCGCATTAAACAATGTCAATTACTGAGATGCAGTGTTTTTCACCATTAAAAGTGGGGAACTGCGATATTTAATGTGAAAGCGCTTGCAACCGTCGTTAGGTTAGGTTAGGTTAGGTTAGGTTAGGTTAGGTTTGGTTAGGTTAGGTTAGGTTAGGTTAGATTAGGTTAGGTTGGGTTGAGTTGGGTTAGGTTAGGTTAGGTTAGGTTAGGTTAGGTTACGTTAGGTTAGGTTAGGTTACGTTAGGTTAGGTTAGGTTACGTTAGGTTAGGTTAGAATAGGTAAGGGTAATTTGGTTAGGTTAGGTAAGGTTAGGTTAGGTTAGGTTAGGTTGGGTTGGGTGTTGTTGGGTTGGGTTGGGTTGGGTTAGGTTGGGTTAGGTTAGGTTACGTTAGGTTAGGTTAGGTTAGGTTACGTTAGGTTATGTTAGGTTAGGTTAGGTTACGTTAGGTTAGGTTAGGTTAGGTAAGGTTAGGTTACGTTAGAATAGGTTAGGTTAGGTTAGGTTACGTTAGGTTAGGTTAAGTTAGGTTAGGTTAGGTTTGGTTAGCTTAGGTTAGGTTAGCTTAGGTTAGGTTAGGTTGGGTTGGGTTGGGTTAGGTTGGGTTAGGTTAGGTTAGGTTAGGTTAGGTTGGGTTAGGTTAGTTTAGGTTAGGTTAGGTGAGGTTGGGTTGGGTTGGGTTAGGTTAGGTTAGGTTAGGTTACGTTAGGTTAAGGTATGAACCGTCGTAAAACCGCATTAAACAATGTCACTTAGTGAGATGCAGTGTTTTTCATCTTTACAAGTTGGGAACTGTGATATCTAATGTGAAAGCGCTTGAAACCGTCATAATGTTGTAGAAAGCAATGTAAAGTAGCGAGTAAAACCTTTTCTAACGATAGAAGTGCGAAGGTTATGTTAGGTTGAGTTATGTTAGTTTAAGCTAGGTAGCGTCGTGCAACTACCAAAAACAACGTCATCTAACGAGATAGTGTTGTTTTATTGCGAGTACGAAACTGCGATAGGTGAAATGTTGTGAAAGCACACAAAACGGCATGAACAAGCCAAATACTGCGTGTTGTACCGTTACAAGTGCGAAAGTGCTATGTTGTGATATTCTCGTTAAAGCGCATGCAATCATCGTGAAACCTTAAAGAACGATGTCATTTAGCGTGATACAGCGTTCTGTACTGCAATAAGTTGGTGAAAAACTGTGAGGTTATGCAAATATCCTAATTGTGAACGAAACAGTGTAATAGAGCGTTTTTTAATACAAGTGCGAATGTTAGGTTAGGTTAAGATATGAACCGTCGTAAAACCGCATTAAACAATGTCACTTAGTGAGATGCAGTGTTTTTCACCATTACAAGTCGGGAACTGCGATATCTAATGTGAAAGCGCTTGCAAACGTCGTTAGGTTAGGTTAGGTTAGGTTTGGTTAGGTTAGGTTAGGTTACGTTAGGTTAGGTTAGGTTAGGTTTGGTTAGGTTAGGTTAGGTTAGGTTAGGTTAGGGTATGTTAGGTAAGGTTTGGTTAGGTTAGGTTAGGTTAGGTTGGGTTAGGTAAGGTTAGGTTAGGTTAAGATATGAACCGCGCTAAAACCGCATTAAACAATGTCACTTAGTGAGATGCTGTGTTGTTCACCATTACAAGTCGGGAACTGCGATATCTAATGTGAAAGCGCATGAAACCGTCGTAATCTTGTAGAAAACATTGTAAAGTAGCGAATAAAACGTTTTCTAACGATAGAAGTGCGAAGGTTCGGTTAGTTTGAGCTAGGTAGCGTCGTGAAACCACCAAAAACGATGTCATCTAACGAGATAGTGTTGTTTTATTGCGAGTACGAAACTGCGATAGGTGAAATATTGGGAAAGCACACAAAATGGCATGAACTAGCCAGATACTGCGTCTTTTGCCGTTACAAGTGCAAAACTGCTTTATTGTGATATTCTCGTTAAAGCGCATGCAAGTATCGTGATACCTTAAAGAACGATGTCATTTAGCGAGATAAAGCGTTCTGTACTGTAATAAGTTGGTGAGAAACTGTGAGGTCAAGCAAATATCGTAATTGTGAAAGAAACAGTGTAATTGAGCGTATTTAGATACAAGTGCGAATGTTAGGTTAGGTTGAGATATCAACCGTCGTAAAACCGCATTAAACAATGTCACTTAGTGAGATGTAGTGTTTTTCAACATTAAAAGTCGGGAACTACGATATCTAATGTGAAAGCGCATGAAACCGTCGTAATCTTGTAGAAAACATTGTAAAATTGCGAGTAAAACGTTTTCTAAAGATAGAAGTGCGAAGGTTAGCTTGAGTTATGTTAGTTTAAGCTATGTAGCGTCGTGAGACCACCAAAAAGGACGTCATCTAACGAGATAGTGTTGTTTTATTGCATGTACGAAACTGCAATAGGTGAAATGTTGTGAAAGTACACAAAACGGCTTGAACAAGCCAGATACTGCGTGTTGTACCGTTACAAGTGCGAAACTGCTATAGTGTGATATTCTCGTTAAAGCGCATGCAAGCATCGTGAAACCTTAAAGAACGATGTCATTTAGCGAGATACAGCGTTCTGTACTGCAATAAGTTGGTGAAAAACTGTGAGGTTATGCAAATATCGTAATTGTGAACAAAACAGTGTAATAGAGCGTTCTTAGATACAAGTGCGAATGTTAGGTTAGGTTAAGATATGAACCGTCGTAAAACCGTATTAAACAATGTCAATTAGTGAGATGCAGTGTTTTTCACCATTAAAAGTGGGGAACTGCGATATCTAATGTGAAAGCGCTTGCAACTGTCGTTAGGTTAGGTTAGGTTAGGTTAGGTTAGGTTGGGTTGAGTTGGGTTAGGTTAGGTTAGGTTAGGTTAGGTTAGGTTACGTTAGGTTAGGTTAGGTTACGTTAGGTTAGGTTAGGTTAGGTTACGTTAGGTTAGGTTAGGTTAGGTTACGTTAGGTTACGTTAGGTTATGTTAGGTTAGGTTAGGTTAAGTTAGGTTAGGTTAGGTCAGGTAAGGTTAGGTTACGTTAGAATAGGTTAGGTTAGGTTACGTTAGGTTAGGTTAAGTTAGGTTAGGTTAGGTTTGGTTAGCTTAGGTTAGGTTAGCTTAGGTTAGGTTAGGTTGGGTTGGGTTGGGTTAGGTTGGGTTAGGTTAGGTTAGGTTAGGTTAGGTTGGGTTAGGTTAGTTTAGGTTAGGTTAGGTTAGGTTGGGTTGGGTTGGGTTAGGTTAGGTTAGGTTAGGTTAGGTAAGGTTAGGTTAGGTTAGGTTAGGTTACGTTAGGTTAAGGTATGAACCGTCGTAAAACCGCATTAAACAATGTCACTTAGTGAGATGCAGTGTTTTTCATCTTTACAAGTTGGGAACTGTGATATCTAATGTGAAAGCGCTTGAAACCGTTAAAATGTTGTAGAAATCAATGTAAAGTAGCGAGTAAAACGTTTTCTAACGATGGAAGTGCGAAGGTTAGGTTAGGTTAGGTTAGTTTAAGCTAGGTAGCGTCGTGAAACTACCAAAAACGACGTCATCTAACGAGATAGTGTTGTTTTATTGCGAGTATTAAACTGCGATAGGTGAAATGTTGTGAATGCACACAAAACGGCATGAACAAGCCAAATACTGCGTGTTCTACCGTTACAAGTGCGAAACTGCTATATTGTGATATTCTCGTTAAAGCGCATGCAAGCATCGTGAAACCTTAAAGAACAGTGTCATTTAGCGAGATACAGCGTTCTGTACTGCAATAAGTTGGTGAAAAACTGTGAGGTTATGCAAATATCGTAATTGTGAACGAAACAGTGTAATAGAGCGTTTTTCAATACAAGTACGAATGTTAGGTTAGGTTAAGATATGAACCGTCGTAAAACCGCATTAAACAATGTTACTTAGTGAGATGCAGTGTTTTTCACCATTACAAGTCGGGAACTGCGATATCTAATGTGAAAGCGCTTGCAAACGTCGTTAGGTTAGGTTAGGTTAGGTTAGGTTACGTTAGGTTAGGTTTGGTTAGGTTAGGTTAGGTTAGGTTATGTTAGGTTAGGTTGGGTTAGGTTAGGTTAGGTTACGTTAGGTTAAGGTATGAACCGTCGTAAAACCGCAATAAACAATGTCACTTAGTGAGATGCAGTGTTTTTCACCTTTACAAGTTGGGAACTGCGATATCTAATGTGAAAACGCTTGAAACCGTCGTAATGTTGTAGAAAGCAATGTAAAGTAGCGAGTGAAACGTTTTCTAACGATAGAAGTGCGAAGGTTATGTTGTTGAGTTATGTTTAAGCTAGGTAGCGTCGTGAAACCACCAAAAACGACGTCATCTAACGAGATAGTGTTGTTTTATTGCGAGTACGAAACTGCGATAAGTAAAATGTTGTGAAAGCACACAAAACAGCTCGAACAAGCCAAATACTGCGTGTTCTACCGTTACAAGTGCGAAACTGCTATATTGTGATATTCTCGGTAAAGCGCATGCAAGTATCGTGAAACCTTAAAGAACGATGTCATTTAGCGAGATACAGCGTTCTGTACTGTAATAAGTTGGTGAGAAACTGTGAGGTCAAGCAAATATCGTAATTGTGAACGAAACAGTGTAATTGAGCGTCTTTAGATACAAGTGCGAATGTTAGGTTAGGTTGACATATCAACCGTCGTAAAACCACATTAAACAATGTCACTTAGTGAGATGTAGTGTTTTTCAACATTACAAGTCGGGAACTACGTTATCTAATGTGAAAGCGCATGAAACCGTCGTAATCTTGTAGAAAACATTGTAAAGTGGCGAGTAAAACGTTTTATAACGATAGAAGTGCGAAGGTTAGGTTAGGTTAGGTTAGTTTAAGCTAGGTAGCGTCGTGAAACTACCAAAAACGACGTCATCTAACGAGATAGTGTTGTTTTATAGCGAGTATTAAACTGCGATAGGTGAAATGTTGTGAAAGCACACAAAACGGCATGAACAAGCCAAATACTGCGTGTTCTACCGTTACAAGTGCGAAACTGCTATATTGTGGTATTCTCGTTAAAGCGCATGCAAGCATCGTGAAACCTTAAAGTACAATGTCATTTAGCGAGATACAGCGTTCTGTACTGCAATAAGTTGGTGAAAAACTGTGAGGTTATGCAAATATCATAATTGTGAACAAAACAGTGTAATAGAGCGTTTTTAGATACAAGTGCGAATGTTAGGTTAGGTTAAGATATGAACCGTCGTAAAACCGCATTAAACAATGTCAATTACTGAGATGCAGTGTTTTTCACCATTAAAAGTGGGGAACTGCGATATTTAATGTGAAAGCGCTTGCAACCGTCGTTAGGTTAGGTTAGGTTAGGTTAGGTTAGGTTAGGTTTGGTTTGGTTAGGTTAGGTTAGGTTAGATTAGGTTAGGTTGGGTTGAGTTGGGTTAGGTTAGGTTAGGTTAGGTTAGGTTGGGTTAGGTTAGGTTAGGTTAGGTTAGGTTACGTTAGGTTAGGTTAGGTTAGGTTACGTTAGGTTAGGTTAGGTTAGGTTACGTTAGGTTAGGTTAGGTGAGGTAAGGATAATTTGGTTAGGTTAGGTAAGGTTAGGTTAGGTTAGGTTAGGTTGGGTTTGGTGTTGTTGGGTTGGGTTGGGTTAGGTTGGGTTAGGTTAGGTTAGGTTACGTTAGGTTAGGTTAGGTTAGGTTACGTTAGGTTATGTTAGGTTAGGTTAGGTTACGTTAGGTTAGGTTAGGTCAGGTAAGGTTAGGTTACGTTAGAATAGGTTAGGTTAGGTTAGGTTACGTTAGGTTAGGTTAAGTTAGGTTAGGTTAGGTTTGGTTAGCTTAGGTTAGGTTAGCTTAGGTTAGGTTAGGATGGGTTGGGTTGGGTTAGGTTGGGTTAGGTTAGGTTAGGTTAGGTTGGGTTAGGTTAGTTTAGGTTAGGTTAGGTGAGGTTGGGTTGGGTTGGGTTAGGTTAGGTTAGGTTAGGTTAGGTTACGTTAGGTTAAGGTATGAACCGTCGTAAAACCGCAATAAACAATGTCACTTAGTGAGATGCAGTGTTTTTCATCTTTACAAATTGGGAACTGTGATATCTAATGTGAAAGCGCTTGAAACCGTCATAATGTTGTAGAAAGCAATGTAAAGTAGCGAGTAAAACGTTTTCTAACGATAGAAGTGCGAAGGTTATGTTAGGTTGAGTTATGTTAGTTTAAGCTAGGTAGCGTCGTGCAACTACCAAAAACAACGTCATCTAACGAGATAGTGTTGTTTTATTGCGAGTACGAAACTGCGATAGGTGAAATGTTGTGAAAGCACACAAAACGGCATGAACAAGCCAAATACTGCGTGTTGTACCGTTACAAGTGCGAAACTGCTATGTTGTGATATTCTCGTTAAAGCGCATGCAATCATCGTGAAACCTTAAAGAACGATGTCATTTAGCGTGATACAGCGTTCTGTACTGCAATAAGTTGGTGAAAAACTGTGAGGTTATGCAAATATCCTAATTGTGAACGAAACAGTGTAATAGAGCGTTTTTTAATACAAGTGCGAATGTTAGGTTAGGTTAAGATATGAACCGTCGTAAAACCGCATTAAACAATGTTACTTAGTGAGATGCAGTGTTTTTCACCATTACAAGTCGGGAACTGCGATATCTAATGTGAAAGCGCTTGCAAACGTCGTTAGGTTAGGTTAGGTTTGGTTAGGTTAGGTTAGGTTAGGTTACGTTAGGTTAGGTTAGGTTAGGTTAGGTTTGGTTAGGTTAGGTTAGGTTAGGTTAGGTTAGGTTAGGGTATGTTAGGTAAAGTTTGGTTAGGTTAGGTTAGGTTTGGTTGGGTTAGGTAAGGTTAGGTTAGGTTAAGATATGAACCGCGCTAAAACCGCATTAAACAATGTCACTTAGTGAGATGCTGTGTTTTTCACCATTACAAGTCGGGAACTTCGATATCTAATGTAAAAGCGCATGAAACCGTCGTAATCTTGTAGAAAACATTGTAAAGTAGTGAATAAAACGTTTTCTAACGATAGAAGTGCGAAGGTTCGGTTAGTTTGAGCTAGGTAGCGTCGTGAAACCACCGAAAACGATGTCATCTAACGAGATAGTGTTGTTTTATTGCGAGTACGAAACTGCGATAGGTGAAATATTGGGAAAGCACACAAAATGGCATGAACTAGCCAGATACTGCGTCTTGTGCCGTTACAAGTGCGAAACTGCTTTATTGTGATATTCTCGTTAAAGCGCATGCAAGTATCGTGATACCTTAAAGAACGATGTCATTTAGCGAGATACAGCGTTCTGTACTGTAATAAGTTGGTGAGAAACTGTGAGGTCAAGCAAATATCGTAATTGTGAACGAAACAGTGTAATTGAGCGTATTTAGATACAAGTGCGAATGTTAGGTTAGGTTGAGATATCAACCGTCGTAAAACCGCATTAAACAATGTCACTTAGTGAGATGTAGTGTTTTTCAACATTACAAGTCGGGAACTACGATATCTAATGTGAAAGCGCATGAAACCGTCGTAATCTTGTAGAAAACATTGTAAAATTGCGAGTAAAACGTTTTCTAAAGATAGAAGTGCGAAGGTTAGCTTGAGTTATGTTAGTTTAAGCTATGTAGCGTCGTGAGACCACCAAAAAGGACGTCATCTAACGAGATAGTGTTGTTTTATTGCATGTACGAAACTGCAATAGGTGAAATGTTGTGAAAGTACACAAAACGGCTTGAACAAGCCAGATACTGCGTGTTGTACCGTTACAAGTGCGAAACTGCTATAGTGTGATATTCTCGTTAAAGCGCATGCAAGCATCGTGAAACCTTAAAGAACGATGTCATTTAGCGAGATACAGCGTTCTGTACTGCAATAAGTTGGTGAAAAACTGTGAGGTTATGCAAATATCGTAATTGTGAACAAAACAGTGTAATAGAGCGTTCTTAGATACAAGTGCGAATGTTAGGTTAGGTTAAGATATGAACCGTCGTAAAACCGTATTAAACAATGTCAATTAGTGAGATGCAGTGTTTTTCACCATTAAAAGTGGGGAACTGCGATATCTAATGTGAAAGCGCTTGCAACTGTCGTTAGGTTAGGTTAGGTTAGGTTAGGTTAGGTTGGGTTGAGTTGGGTTAGGTTAGGTTAGGTTAGGTTAGGTTAGGTTACGTTAGGTTAGGTTAGGTTACGTTAGGTTAGGTTAGGTTAGGTTACGTTAGGTTAGGTTAGGTTAGGTTACGTTAGGTTACGTTAGGTTATGTTAGGTTAGGTTAGGTTAAGTTAGGTTAGGTTAGGTCAGGTAAGGTTAGGTTACGTTAGAATAGGTTAGGTTAGGTTACGTTAGGTTAGGTTAAGTTAGGTTAGGTTAGGTTTGGTTAGCTTAGGTTAGGTTAGCTTAGGTTAGGTTAGGTTGGGTTGGGTTGGGTTAGGTTGGGTTAGGTTAGGTTAGGTTAGGTTAGGTTGGGTTAGGTTAGTTTAGGTTAGGTTAGGTTAGGTTGGGTTGGGTTGGGTTAGGTTAGGTTAGGTTAGGTTAGGTAAGGTTAGGTTAGGTTAGGTTAGGTTACGTTAGGTTAAGGTATGAACCGTCGTAAAACCGCATTAAACAATGTCACTTAGTGAGATGCAGTGTTTTTCATCTTTACAAGTTGGGAACTGTGATATCTAATGTGAAAGCGCTTGAAACCGTTAAAATGTTGTAGAAATCAATGTAAAGTAGCGAGTAAAACGTTTTCTAACGATGGAAGTGCGAAGGTTAGGTTAGGTTAGGTTAGTTTAAGCTAGGTAGCGTCGTGAAACTACCAAAAACGACGTCATCTAACGAGATAGTGTTGTTTTATTGCGAGTATTAAACTGCGATAGGTGAAATGTTGTGAATGCACACAAAACGGCATGAACAAGCCAAATACTGCGTGTTCTACCGTTACAAGTGCGAAACTGCTATATTGTGATATTCTCGTTAAAGCGCATGCAAGCATCGTGAAACCTTAAAGAACAGTGTCATTTAGCGAGATACAGCGTTCTGTACTGCAATAAGTTGGTGAAAAACTGTGAGGTTATGCAAATATCGTAATTGTGAACGAAACAGTGTAATAGAGCGTTTTTCAATACAAGTACGAATGTTAGGTTAGGTTAAGATATGAACCGTCGTAAAACCGCATTAAACAATGTTACTTAGTGAGATGCAGTGTTTTTCACCATTACAAGTCGGGAACTGCGATATCTAATGTGAAAGCGCTTGCAAACGTCGTTAGGTTAGGTTAGGTTAGGTTAGGTTACGTTAGGTTAGGTTTGGTTAGGTTAGGTTAGGTTAGGTTATGTTAGGTTAGGTTGGGTTAGGTTAGGTTAGGTTACGTTAGGTTAAGGTATGAACCGTCGTAAAACCGCAATAAACAATGTCACTTAGTGAGATGCAGTGTTTTTCACCTTTACAAGTTGGGAACTGCGATATCTAATGTGAAAACGCTTGAAACCGTCGTAATGTTGTAGAAAGCAATGTAAAGTAGCGAGTGAAACGTTTTCTAACGATAGAAGTGCGAAGGTTATGTTGTTGAGTTATGTTTAAGCTAGGTAGCGTCGTGAAACCACCAAAAACGACGTCATCTAACGAGATAGTGTTGTTTTATTGCGAGTACGAAACTGCGATAAGTAAAATGTTGTGAAAGCACACAAAACAGCTCGAACAAGCCAAATACTGCGTGTTCTACCGTTACAAGTGCGAAACTGCTATATTGTGATATTCTCGGTAAAGCGCATGCAAGTATCGTGAAACCTTAAAGAACGATGTCATTTAGCGAGATACAGCGTTCTGTACTGTAATAAGTTGGTGAGAAACTGTGAGGTCAAGCAAATATCGTAATTGTGAACGAAACAGTGTAATTGAGCGTCTTTAGATACAAGTGCGAATGTTAGGTTAGGTTGACATATCAACCGTCGTAAAACCACATTAAACAATGTCACTTAGTGAGATGTAGTGTTTTTCAACATTACAAGTCGGGAACTACGTTATCTAATGTGAAAGCGCATGAAACCGTCGTAATCTTGTAGAAAACATTGTAAAGTGGCGAGTAAAACGTTTTATAACGATAGAAGTGCGAAGGTTAGGTTAGGTTAGGTTAGTTTAAGCTAGGTAGCGTCGTGAAACTACCAAAAACGACGTCATCTAACGAGATAGTGTTGTTTTATAGCGAGTATTAAACTGCGATAGGTGAAATGTTGTGAAAGCACACAAAACGGCATGAACAAGCCAAATACTGCGTGTTCTACCGTTACAAGTGCGAAACTGCTATATTGTGGTATTCTCGTTAAAGCGCATGCAAGCATCGTGAAACCTTAAAGTACAATGTCATTTAGCGAGATACAGCGTTCTGTACTGCAATAAGTTGGTGAAAAACTGTGAGGTTATGCAAATATCATAATTGTGAACAAAACAGTGTAATAGAGCGTTTTTAGATACAAGTGCGAATGTTAGGTTAGGTTAAGATATGAACCGTCGTAAAACCGCATTAAACAATGTCAATTACTGAGATGCAGTGTTTTTCACCATTAAAAGTGGGGAACTGCGATATTTAATGTGAAAGCGCTTGCAACCGTCGTTAGGTTAGGTTAGGTTAGGTTAGGTTAGGTTAGGTTAGGTTTGGTTTGGTTAGGTTAGGTTAGGTTAGATTAGGTTAGGTTGGGTTGAGTTGGGTTAGGTTAGGTTAGGTTAGGTTAGGTTGGGTTAGGTTAGGTTAGGTTAGGTTAGGTTAGGTTACGTTAGGTTAGGTTAGGTTACGTTAGGTTAGGTTAGGTTAGGTTACGTTAGGTTAGGTTAGGTGAGGTAAGGATAATTTGGTTAGGTTAGGTAAGGTTAGGTTAGGTTAGGTTAGGTTGGGTTTGGTGTTGTTGGGTTGGGTTGGGTTAGGTTGGGTTAGGTTAGGTTAGGTTACGTTAGGTTAGGTTAGGTTAGGTTACGTTAGGTTATGTTAGGTTAGGTTAGGTTACGTTAGGTTAGGTTAGGTCAGGTAAGGTTAGGTTACGTTAGAATAGGTTAGGTTAGGTTAGGTTACGTTAGGTTAGGTTAAGTTAGGTTAGGTTAGGTTTGGTTAGCTTAGGTTAGGTTAGCTTAGGTTAGGTTAGGATGGGTTGGGTTGGGTTAGGTTGGGTTAGGTTAGGTTAGGTTAGGTTGGGTTAGGTTAGTTTAGGTTAGGTTAGGTGAGGTTGGTTTGGGTTGGGTTAGGTTAGGTTAGGTTAGGTTAGGTTACGTTAGGTTAAGGTATGAACCGTCGTAAAACCGCAATAAACAATGTCACTTAGTGAGATGCAGTGTTTTTCATCTTTACAAATTGGGAACTGTGATATCTAATGTGAAAGCGCTTGAAACCGTCATAATGTTGTAGAAAGCAATGTAAAGTAGCGAGTAAAACGTTTTCTAACGATAGAAGTGTGAAGGTTATGTTAGGTTGAGTTATGTTAGTTTAAGCTAGGTAGCGTCGTGCAACTACCAAAAACAACGTCATCTAACGAGATAGTGTTGTTTTATTGCGAGTACGAAACTGCGATAGGTGAAATGTTGTGAAAGCACACAAAACGGCATGAACAAGCCAAATACTGCGTGTTGTACCGTTACAAGTGCGAAACTGCTATGTTGTGATATTCTCGTTAAAGCGCATGCAATCATCGTGAAACCTTAAAGAACGATGTCATTTAGCGTGATACAGCGTTCTGTACTGCAATAAGTTGGTGAAAAACTGTGAGGTTATGCAAATATCCTAATTGTGAACGAAACAGTGTAATAGAGCGTTTTTTAATACAAGTGCGAATGTTAGGTTAGGTTAAGATATGAACCGTCGTAAAACCGCATTAAACAATGTTACTTAGTGAGATGCAGTGTTTTTCACCATTACAAGTCGGGAACTGCGATATCTAATGTGAAAGCGCTTGCAAACGTCGTTAGGTTAGGTTAGGTTTGGTTAGGTTAGGTTAGGTTAGGTTACGTTAGGTTAGGTTAGGTTAGGTTAGGTTTGGTTAGGTTAGGTTAGGTTAGGTTAGGTTAGGTTAGGGTATGTTAGGTAAAGTTTGGTTAGGTTAGGTTAGGTTTGGTTGGGTTAGGTAAGGTTAGGTTAGGTTAAGATATGAACCGCGCTAAAACCGCATTAAACAATGTCACTTAGTGAGATGCTGTGTTTTTCACCATTACAAGTCGGGAACTTCGATATCTAATGTAAAAGCGCATGAAACCGTCGTAATCTTGTAGAAAACATTGTAAAGTAGTGAATAAAACGTTTTCTAACGATAGAAGTGCGAAGGTTCGGTTAGTTTGAGCTAGGTAGCGTCGTGAAACCACCGAAAACGATGTCATCTAACGAGATAGTGTTGTTTTATTGCGAGTACGAAACTGCGATAGGTGAAATATTGGGAAAGCACACAAAATGGCATGAACTAGCCAGATACTGCGTCTTGTGCCGTTACAAGTGCGAAACTGCTTTATTGTGATATTCTCGTTAAAGCGCATGCAAGTATCGTGATACCTTAAAGAACGATGTCATTTAGCGAGATACAGCGTTCTGTACTGTAATAAGTTGGTGAGAAACTGTGAGGTCAAGCAAATATCGTAATTGTGAACGAAACAGTGTAATTGAGCGTATTTAGATACAAGTGCGAATGTTAGGTTAGGTTGAGATATCAACCGTCGTAAAACCGCATTAAACAATGTCACTTAGTGAGATGTAGTGTTTTTCAACATTACAAGTCGGGAACTACGATATCTAATGTGAAAGCGCATGAAACCGTCGTAATCTTGTAGAAAACATTGTAAAATTGCGAGTAAAACGTTTTCTAAAGATAGAAGTGCGAAGGTTAGCTTGAGTTATGTTAGTTTAAGCTATGTAGCGTCGTGAGACCACCAAAAAGGACGTCATCTAACGAGATAGTGTTGTTTTATTGCATGTACGAAACTGCAATAGGTGAAATGTTGTGAAAGTACACAAAACGGCTTGAACAAGCCAGATGCTGCGTGTTGTACCGTTACAAGTGCGAAACTGCTATAGTGTGATATTCTCGTTAAAGCGCATGCAAGCATCGTGAAACCTTAAAGAACGATGTCATTTAGCGAGATACAGCGTTCTGTACTGCAATAAGTTGGTGAAAAACTGTGAGGTTATGCAAATATCGTAATTGTGAACAAAACAGTGTAATAGAGCGTTCTTAGATACAAGTGCGAATGTTAGGTTAGGTTAAGATATGAACCGTCGTAAAACCGTATTAAACAATGTCAATTAGTGAGATGCAGTGTTTTTCACCATTAAAAGTGGGGAACTGCGATATCTAATGTGAAAGCGCTTGCAACTGTCGTTAGGTTATGTTAGGTTAGGTTAGGTTAGGTTAGGTTAGGTTGGGTTGAGTTGGGTTAGGTTAGGTTAGGTTAGGTTAGGTTACGTTAGGTTAGGTTAGGTTACGTTAGGTTAGGTTAGGTTAGGTTACGTTAGGTTAGGTTAGGTTAGGTTACGTTAGGTTACGTTAGGTTATGTTAGGTTAGGTTAGGTTACGTTAGGTTAGGTTAGGTCAGGTAAGGTTAGGTTACGTTAGAATAGGTTAGGTTAGGTTACGTTAGGTTAGGTTAAGTTAGGTTAGGTTAGGTTTGGTTAGCTTAGGTTAGGTTAGCTTAGGTTAGGTTAGGTTGGGTTGGGTTGGGTTGGGTTAGGTTGGGTTAGGTTAGGTTAGGTTAGGTTAGGTTGGGTTAGGTTAGTTTAGGTTAGGTTAGGTTAGGTTGGGTTGGGTTGGGTTAGGTTAGGTTAGGTAAGGTTAGGTTAGGTTAGGTTAGGTCACGTTAGGTTAAGGTATGAACCGTCGTAAAACCGCATTAAACAATGCCACTTAGTGAGATGCAGTGTTTTTCATCTTTACAAGTTGGGATCTGTGATATCTAATGTGAAAGCGCTTGAAACCGTTAAAATGTTGTAGAAAGCAATGTAAAGTAGCGAGTAAAACGTTTTCTAACGATAGAAGTGCGAAGGTTAGGTTAGGTTAGGTTAGGTTAGTTTAAGCTAGGTAGCGTCGTGAAACTACCAAAAACGACGTCATCTAACGAGATAGTGTTGTTTTATTGCGAGTATTAAACTGCGATAGGTGAAATGTTGTGAATGCACACAAAACGGCATGAACAAGCCAAATACTGCGTGTTCTACCGTTACAAGTGCGAAACTGCTATATTGTGATATTCTCGTTAAAGCGCATGCAAGCATCGTGAAACCTTAAAGAACAATGTCATTTAGCGAGATACAGCGTTCTGTACTGCAATAAGTTGGTGAAAAACTGTGAGGTTATGCAAATATTGTAATTGTGAACGAAACAGTGTAATAGAGCGTTTTTCAATACAAGTACGAATGTTAGGTTAGGTTAAGATATGAACCGTCGTAAAACAGCATTAAACAATGTCACTTAGTGAGATTCAGTGTTTTTCACCATTACAAGTCGGGAACTGCGATATCTAATGTGAAAGCGCTTGCAAACGTCGTTAGGTTAGGTTAGGTTAGGTTAGGTTACGTTAGGTTAGGTTTGGTTAGGTTAGGTTAGGTTAGGTTATGTTAGGTTAGGTTGGGTTAGGTTAGGTTAGGTTTCGTTAGGTTAAGGTATGAACCGTCGTAAAACCGCAATAAACAATGTCACTTAGTGAGATGCAGTGTTTTTCACCTTTACAAGTTGGGAACTGCGATATCTAATGTGAAAGCGCTTGAAACCGTCGTAATGTTGTAGAAAGCAATGTAAAGTAGCGAGTAAAACGTTTTCTAACGATAGAAGTGCGAAGGTTATGTTAGGTTGAGTTATGTTAGTTTAAGCTAGGTAGCGTCGTGAAACCACCAAAAACGACGTCATCTAACGAGATAGTGTTGTTTTATTGCGAGTACGAAACTGCGATAGGTAAAATGTTGTGAAAGCACACAAAATGGCATGAACAAGCCAAATACTGCGTGTTGTACCGTTACAAGTGCGAAACTGCTATGTTGTGACATTCTCGGTAAAGCGCATGCAAGTATCGTGAAACCTTAAAGAACGATGTCATTCAGCGAGATACAGCGTTCTGTACTGTAATAAGTTGGTGAGAAACTGTGAGGTCAAGCAAATATCGTAATTGTGAACGAAACAGTGTAATTGAGCGTCTTTAGATACAAGTGCGAATGTTAGGTTAGGTTGATATATCAACCGTCGTAAAACCGCATTAAACAATGTCACTTAGTGAGATGTAGTGTTTTTCAACATTACAAGTCGGGAACTACGTTATCTAATGTGAAAGCGCATGAAACCGTCGTAATCTTGTAGAAAACATTGTAAAGTGGCGAGTAAAACGTTTTCTAACGATAGAAGTGCGAAGGTTAGGTTAGGTTAGGTTAGTTTAAGCTAGGTAGCGTCGTGAAACTACCAAAAACGACGTCATCTAACGAGATAGTGTTGTTTTATAGCGAGTATTAAACTGCGTTAGGTGAAATGTTGTGAAAGCACACAAAGTGGCATGAACAAGCCAAATACTGCGTGTTCTACCGTTACAAGTGCGAAACTGCTATATTGTGATATTCTCGTTAAAGCGCATGCAAGCATCGTGAAACCTTAAAGAACAATGTCATTTAGCGAGATACAGCGTTCTGTACTGCAATAAGTTGGTGAAAAACTGTGAGGTTATGCAAATATCATAATTGTGAACAAAACAGTGCAATAGAGCGTTTTTAGGTACAAGTGCGAATGTTAGGTTAGGTTAAGATATGAACCGTCGTAAAACCGCATTAAACAATGTCAATTACTGAGATGCAGTGTTTTTCACCATTAAAAGTGGGGAACTGCGATATTTAATGTGAAAGCGCTTGCAACCGTCGTTAGGTTAGGTTAGGTTAGGTTAGGTTAGGTTAGGTTAGGTTAGGTTTGGTTAGGTTAGGTTAGGTTAGGTTAGATTAGGTTAGGTTGGGTTGAGTTGGGTTAGGTTAGGTTAGGTTAGGTTAGGTTGGGTTAGGTTAGGTTAGGTTAGGTTAGGTTAGGTTACGTTAGGTTAGGTTAGGTTACGTTAGGTTAGGTTAGGTTAGGTTACGTTAGGTTAGGTTAGGTGAGGTAAGGATAATTTGGTTAGGTTAGGTAAGGTTAGGTTAGGTTAGGTTAGGTTGGGTTTGGTGTTGTTGGGTTGGGTTGGGTTAGGTTGGGTTAGGTTAGGTTAGGTTACGTTAGGTTAGGTTAGGTTAGGTTACGTTAGGTTATGTTAGGTTAGGTTAGGTTACGTTAGGTTAGGTTAGGTCAGGTAAGGTTAGGTTACGTTAGAATAGGTTAGGTTAGGTTAGGTTACGTTAGGTTAGGTTAAGTTAGGTTAGGTTAGGTTTGGTTAGCTTAGGTTAGGTTAGCTTAGGTTAGGTTAGGATGGGTTGGGTTGGGTTAGGTTGGGTTAGGTTAGGTTAGGTTAGGTTGGGTTAGGTTAGTTTAGGTTAGGTTAGGTGAGGTTGGGTTGGGTTGGGTTAGGTTAGGTTAGGTTAGGTTAGGTTACGTTAGGTTAAGGTATGAACCGTCGTAAAACCGCAATAAACAATGTCACTTAGTGAGATGCAGTGTTTTTCATCTTTACAAATTGGGAACTGTGATATCTAATGTGAAAGCGCTTGAAACCGTCATAATGTTGTAGAAAGCAATGTAAAGTAGCGAGTAAAACGTTTTCTAACGATAGAAGTGCGAAGGTTATGTTAGGTTGAGTTATGTTAGTTTAAGCTAGGTAGCGTCGTGCAACTACCAAAAACAACGTCATCTAACGAGATAGTGTTGTTTTATTGCGAGTACGAAACTGCGATAGGTGAAATGTTGTGAAAGCACACAAAACGGCATGAACAAGCCAAATACTGCGTGTTGTACCGTTACAAGTGCGAAACTGCTATGTTGTGATATTCTCGTTAAAGCGCATGCAATCATCGTGAAACCTTAAAGAACGATGTCATTTAGCGTGATACAGCGTTCTGTACTGCAATAAGTTGGTGAAAAACTGTGAGGTTATGCAAATATCCTAATTGTGAACGAAACAGTGTAATAGAGCGTTTTTTAATACAAGTGCGAATGTTAGGTTAGGTTAAGATATGAACCGTCGTAAAACCGCATTAAACAATGTTACTTAGTGAGATGCAGTGTTTTTCACCATTACAAGTCGGGAACTGCGATATCTAATGTGAAAGCGCTTGCAAACGTCGTTAGGTTAGGTTAGGTTTGGTTAGGTTAGGTTAGGTTAGGTTACGTTAGGTTAGGTTAGGTTAGGTTAGGTTTGGTTAGGTTAGGTTAGGTTAGGTTAGGTTAGGTTAGGGTATGTTAGGTAAAGTTTGGTTAGGTTAGGTTAGGTTTGGTTGGGTTAGGTAAGGTTAGGTTAGGTTAAGATATGAACCGCGCTAAAACCGCATTAAACAATGTCACTTAGTGAGATGCTGTGTTTTTCACCATTACAAGTCGGGAACTTCGATATCTAATGTAAAAGCGCATGAAACCGTCGTAATCTTGTAGAAAACATTGTAAAGTAGTGAATAAAACGTTTTCTAACGATAGAAGTGCGAAGGTTCGGTTAGTTTGAGCTAGGTAGCGTCGTGAAACCACCAAAAACGATGTCATCTAACGAGATAGTGTTGTTTTATTGCGAGTACGAAACTGCGATAGGTGAAATATTGGGAAAGCACACAAAATGGCATGAACTAGCCAGATACTGCGTCTTGTGCCGTTACAAGTGCGAAACTGCTTTATTGTGATATTCTCGTTAAAGCGCATGCAAGTATCGTGATACCTTAAAGAACGATGTCATTTAGCGAGATACAGCGTTCTGTACTGTAATAAGTTGGTGAGAAACTGTGAGGTCAAGCAAATATCGTAATTGTGAACGAAACAGTGTAATTGAGCGTATTTAGATACAAGTGCGAATGTTAGGTTAGGTTGAGATATCAACCGTCGTAAAACCGCATTAAACAATGTCACTTAGTGAGATGTAGTGTTTTTCAACATTACAAGTCGGGAACTACGATATCTAATGTGAAAGCGCATGAAACCGTCGTAATCTTGTAGAAAACATTGTAAAATTGCGAGTAAAACGTTTTCTAAAGATAGAAGTGCGAAGGTTAGCTTGAGTTATGTTAGTTTAAGCTATGTAGCGTCGTGAGACCACCAAAAAGGACGTCATCTAACGAGATAGTGTTGTTTTATTGCATGTACGAAACTGCAATAGGTGAAATGTTGTGAAAGTACACAAAACGGCTTGAACAAGCCAGATACTGCGTGTTGTACCGTTACAAGTGCGAAACTGCTATAGTGTGATATTCTCGTTAAAGCGCATGCAAGCATCGTGAAACCTTAAAGAACGATGTCATTTAGCGAGATACAGCGTTCTGTACTGCAATAAGTTGGTGAAAAACTGTGAGGTTATGCAAATATCGTAATTGTGAACAAAACAGTGTAATAGAGCGTTCTTAGATACAAGTGCGAATGTTAGGTTAGGTTAAGATATGAACCGTCGTAAAACCGTATTAACCAATGTCAATTAGTGAGATGCAGTGTTTTTCACCATTAAAAGTGGGGAACTGCGATATCTAATGTGAAAGCGCTTGCAACTGTCGTTAGGTTATGTTAGGTTAGGTTAGGTTAGGTTAGGTTAGGTTGGGTTGAGTTGGGTTAGGTTAGGTTAGGTTAGGTTAGGTTACGTTAGGTTAGGTTAGGTTACGTTAGGTTAGGTTAGGTTAGGTTACGTTAGGTTAGGTTAGGTTAGGTTACGTTAGGTTACGTTAGGTTATGTTAGGTTAGGTTAGGTTACGTTAGGTTAGGTTAGGTCAGGTAAGGTTAGGTTACGTTAGAATAGGTTAGGTTAGGTTACGTTAGGTTAGGTTAAGTTAGGTTAGGTTAGGTTTGGTTAGCTTAGGTTAGGTTAGCTTAGGTTAGGTTAGGTTGGGTTGGGTTGGGTTGGGTTAGGTTGGGTTAGGTTAGGTTAGGTTAGGTTAGGTTAGGTTGGGTTAGGTTAGTTTAGGTTAGGTTAGGTTAGGTTGGGTTGGGTTGGGTTAGGTTAGGTTAGGTAAGGTTAGGTTAGGTTAGGTTAGGTCACGTTAGGTTAAGGTATGAACCGTCGTAAAACCGCATTAAACAATGCCACTTAGTGAGATGCAGTGTTTTTCATCTTTACAAGTTGGGATCTGTGATATCTAATGTGAAAGCGCTTGAAACCGTTAAAATGTTGTAGAAAGCAATGTAAAGTAGCGAGTAAAACGTTTTCTAACGATAGAAGTGCGAAGGTTAGGTTAGGTTAGGTTTGGTTAGTTTAAGCTAGGTAGCGTCGTGAAACTACCAAAAACGACGTCATCTAACGAGATAGTGTTGTTTTATTGCGAGTATTAAACTGCGATAGGTGAAATGTTGTGAATGCACACAAAACGGCATGAACAAGCCAAATACTGCGTGTTCTACCGTTACAAGTGCGAAACTGCTATATTGTGATATTCTCGTTAAAGCGCATGCAAGCATCGTGAAACCTTAAAGAACAATGTCATTTAGCGAGATACAGCGTTCTGTACTGCAATAAGTTGGTGAAAAACTGTGAGGTTATGCAAATATTGTAATTGTGAACGAAACAGTGTAATAGAGCGTTTTTCAATACAAGTACGAATGTTAGGTTAGGTTAAGATATGAACCGTCGTAAAACAGCATTAAACAATGTCACTTAGTGAGATTCAGTGTTTTTCACCATTACAAGTCGGGAACTGCGATATCTAATGTGAAAGCGCTTGCAAACGTCGTTAGGTTAGGTTAGGTTAGGTTAGGTTAGGTTACGTTAGGTTAGGTTTGGTTAGGTTAGGTTAGGTTAGGTTATGTTAGGTTAGGTTGGGTTAGGTTAGGTTAGGTTTCGTTAGGTTAAGGTATGAACCGTCGTAAAACCGCAATAAACAATGTCACTTAGTGAGATGCAGTGTTTTTCACCTTTACAAGTTGGGAACTGCGATATCTAATGTGAAAGCGCTTGAAACCGTCGTAATGTTGTAGAAAGCAATGTAAAGTAGCGAGTAAAACGTTTTCTAACGATAGAAGTGCGAAGGTTATGTTAGGTTGAGTTATGTTAGTTTAAGCTAGGTAGCGTCGTGAAACCACCAAAAACGACGTCATCTAACGAGATAGTGTTGTTTTATTGCGAGTACGAAACTGCGATAGGTAAAATGTTGTGAAAGCACACAAAATGGCATGAACAAGCCAAATACTGCGTGTTGTACCGTTACAAGTGCGAAACTGCTATGTTGTGACATTCTCGGTAAAGCGCATGCAAGTATCGTGAAACCTTAAAGAACGATGTCATTCAGCGAGATACAGCGTTCTGTACTGTAATAAGTTGGTGAGAAACTGTGAGGTCAAGCAAATATCGTAATTGTGAACGAAACAGTGTAATTGAGCGTCTTTAGATACAAGTGCGAATGTTAGGTTAGGTTGATATATCAACCGTCGTAAAACCGCATTAAACAATGTCACTTAGTGAGATGTAGTGTTTTTCAACATTACAAGTCGGGAACTACGTTATCTAATGTGAAAGCGCATGAAACCGTCGTAATCTTGTAGAAAACATTGTAAAGTGGCGAGTAAAACGTTTTCTAACGATAGAAGTGCGAAGGTTAGGTTAGGTTAGGTTAGTTTAAGCTAGGTAGCGTCGTGAAACTACCAAAAACGACGTCATCTAACGAGATAGTGTTGTTTTATAGCGAGTATTAAACTGCGATAGGTGAAATGTTGTGAAAGCACACAAAGTGGCATGAACAAGCCAAATACTGCGTGTTCTACCGTTACAAGTGCGAAACTGCTATATTGTGATATTCTCGTTAAAGCGCATGCAAGCATCGTGAAACCTTAAAGAACAATGTCATTTAGCGAGATACAGCGTTCTGTACTGCAATAAGTTGGTGAAAAACTGTGAGGTTATGCAAATATCATAATTGTGAACAAAACAGTGCAATAGAGCGTTTTTAGGTACAAGTGCGAATGTTAGGTTAGGTTAAGATATGAACCGTCGTAAAACCGCATTAAACAATGTCAATTACTGAGATGCAGTGTTTTTCACCATTAAAAGTGGGGAACTGCGATATTTAATGTGAAAGCGCTTGCAACCGTCGTTAGGTTAGGTTAGGTTAGGTTAGGTTAGGTTAGGTTAGGTTAGGTTTGGTTAGGTTAGGTTAGGTTAGGTTAGATTAGGTTAGGTTGGGTTGAGTTGGGTTAGGTTAGGTTAGGTTAGGTTAGGTTGGGTTAGGTTAGGTTAGGTTAGGTTAGGTTACGTTAGGTTAGGTTACGTTAGGTTAGGTTAGGTTAGGTTACGTGAGGTTAGGTTAGGTTAGGTAAGGATAATTTGGTTAGGTTAGGTAAGGTTAGGTTAGGTTAGGTTAGGTTGGGTTGGGTGTTGTTGGGTTGGGTTGGGTTGGGTTAGGTTGGGTTAGGTTAGGTTAGGTTACGTTAGGTTAGGTTAGGTTAGGTTACGTTAGGTTATGTTAGGTTAGGTTACTGTACGTTAGGTTAGGTCAGGTAAGGTTAGGTTACGTTAGAATAGGTTAGGTTAGGTTAGGTTACGTTAGGTTAGGTTAAGTTAGGTTAGGTTAGGTTTGGTTAGCTTAGGTTAGGTTAGCTTAGGTTAGGTTAGGTTGGGTTGGGTTGGGTTAGGTTGGGTTAGGTTAGGTTAGGTTAGGTTGGGTTAGGTTAGTTTAGGTTAGGTTAGGTGAGGTTGGGTTGGGTTGGGTTAGGTTAGGTTAGGTTAGGTTAGGTTACGTTAGGTTAAGGTATGAACCGTCGTAAAACCGCATTAAACAATGTCACTTAGTGGGATGCAGTGTTTTTCATCTTTACAAGTTGGGAACTGTGATATCTAATGTGAAAGCGCTTGAAACCGTCATAATGTTGTAGAAAGCAATGTAAAGTAGCGAGTAAAACGTTTTCTAACGATAGAAGTGCGAAGGTTATGTTAGGTTGAGTTATGTTAGTTTAAGCTAGGTAGCGTCGTGCAACTACCAAAAACAACGTCATCTAACGAGATAGTGTTGTTTTATTGCGAGTACGAAACTGCGATAGGTGAAATGTTGTGAAAGCACACAAAACGGCATGAACAAGCCAAATACTGCGTGTTGTACCGTTACAAGTGCGAAACTGCTATGTTGTGATATGCTCGTTAAAGCGCATGCAATCATCGTGAAACCTTAAAGAACGATGTCATTTAGCGTGATACAGCGTTCTGTACTGCAATAAGTTGGTGAAAAACTGTGAGGTTATGCAAATATCCTAATTGTGAACGAAACAGTGTAATAGAGCGTTTTTTAATACAAGTGCGAATGTTAGGTTAGGTTAAGATATGAACCGTCGTAAAACCGCATTAAACAATGTCACTTAGTGAGATGTAGTGTTTTTCAACATTACAAGTCGGGAACTACGATATCTAATGTGAAAGCGCATGAAACCGTCGTAATCTTGTAGAAAACATTGTAAAATTGCGAGTAAAACGTTTTCTAAAGATAGGAGTGCGAAGGTTAGCTTGAGTTATGTTAGTTTAAGCTATGTAGCGTCGTGAGACCACCAAAAAGGACGTCATCTAACGAGATAGTGTTGTTTTATTGCATGTACGAAACTGCAATAGGTGAAATGTTGTGAAAGTACACAAAACGGCTTGAACAAGCCAGATACTGCGTGTTGTACCGTTACAAGTGCGAAACTGCTATAGTGTGATATTCTCGTTAAAGCGCATGCAAGCATCGTGAAATCTTAAAGAACGATGTCATTTAGCGAGATACAGCGTTCTGTACTGCAATAAGTTGGTGAAAAACTGTGAGGTTATGCAAATATCGTAATTGTGAACGAAACAGTGTAATAGAGCGTTTTTCAATACAAGTACCAATGTTAGGTTAGGTTAAGATATGAACCGTCGTAAAACCGCATTAAACAATGTGACTTAGTGAGATGCAGTGTTTTTCACCATTACAAGTCGGGAACTGCGATATCTAATGTGAAAGCGCTTGCAACTGTCGTTAGGTTAGGTTAGGTTAGGTTGGGTTGAGTTGGGTTAGGTTAGGTTAGGTTACGTTAGGTTAGGTTAGGTTACGTTAGGTTAGGTTAGGTTAGGTTACGTTAGGTTAGGTTAGGTTAGGTTACGTTAGGTTACGTTAGGTTATGTTAGGTTAGGTTAGGTTACGTTAGGTTAGGTTAGGTCAGGTAAGGTTAGGTTACGTTAGAATAGGTTAGGTTAGGTTACGTTAGGTTAGGTTAAGTTAGGTTAGGTTAGGTTTGGTTAGCTTAGGTTAGGTTAGCTTAGGTTAGGTTAGGTTGGGTTGGGTTGGGTTAGGTTGGGTTAGGTTAGGTTAGGTTAGGTTAGGTTGGGTTAGGTTAGTTTAGGTTAGGTTAGGTTAGGTTAGGTTGGGTTGGCTTGGGTTAGGTTAGGTTAGGTTAGGTTAGGTTAGGTAAGGTTAGGTTAGGTTAGGTTAGGTTACGTTAGGTTAAGGTATGAACCGTCGAAAAACCGCATTAAACAATGTCACTTAGTGAGATGCAGTGTTTTTCATCTTTACAAGTTGGGAACTGTGATATCTAATGTGAAAGCGCTTGAAACCGTCATAATGTTGTAGAAAGCAATGTAAAGTAGCGAGTAAAACGTTTTCTAACGATAGAAGTGCGAAGGTTAGGTTAGGTTAGGTTAGTTTAAGCTAGGTAGCGTCGTGAAACTACCAAAAACGACGTCATCTAACGAGATAGTGTTGTTTTATTGCGAGTATTAAACTGCGATAGGTGAAATGTTGTGAATGCACACAAAACGGCATGAACAAGCCAAATACTGCGTGTTCTACCATTACAAGTGCGAAACTGCTATATTGTGATATTCTCGTTAAAGCGCATGCAAGCATCGTGAAACCTTAAAGAACAATGTCATTTAGCGAGATACAGCGTTCTGTACTGCAATAAGTTGGTGAAAAACTGTGAGGTTATGCAAATATCGTAATTGTGAACGAAACAGTGTAATAGAGCGTTTTTCAATACAAGTACGAATGTTAGGTAAGGTTAAGATATGAACCGTCGTAAAACCGCATTAAACAATGTCACTTAGTGAGATGCAGTGTTTTTCACCATTACAAGTCGGGAACTGCGATATCTAATGTGAAAGCGCTTGCAAACGTCGTTAGGTTAGGTTAGGTTAGGTTAGGTTACGTTAGGTTAGGTTTGGTTAGGTTAGGTTAGGTTAGGTTATGTTAGGTTAGGTTGGGTTAGGTTAGGTTAGGTTACGTTAGGTTAAGGTATGAACCGTCGTAAAACCCCAATAAACAATGTCACTTAGTGAGATGCAGTGTTTTTCACCTTTACAAGTTGGGAACTGCGATATCTAATGTGAAAGCGCTTGAAACCGTCGTAATGTTGTAGAAAGCAATGTAAAGTAGCGAGTAAAACGTTTTCTAACGATAGAAGTGCGAAGGTTATGTTAGGTTGAGTTATGTTAGTTTAAGCTAGGTAGCGTCGTGAAACCACCAAAAACGACGTCATCTAACGAGATAGTGTTGTTTTATTGCGAGTACGAAACTGCGATAGGTAAAATGTTGTGAAAGCACACAAAATGGCATGAACAAGCCAAATACTGCGTGTTGTACCGTTACAAGTGCGAAACTGCTATGTTGTGACATTCTCGGTAAAGCGCATGCAAGTATCGTGAAACCTTAAAGAACGATGTCATTTAGCGAGATACAGCGTTCTGTACTGTAATAAGTTGGTGAGAAACTGTGAGGTCAAGCAAATATCGTAATTGTGAACGAAACAGTGTAATTGAGCGTCTTTAGATACAAGTGCGAATGTTAGGTTAGGTTGACATATCAACCGTCGTAAAACCGCATTAAACAATGTCACTTAGTGAGATGTAGTGTTTTTCAACATTACAAGTCGGGAACTACGTTATCTAATGTGAAAGCGCATGAAACCGTCGTAATCTTGTAGAAAACATTGTAAAGTGGCGAGTAAAACGTTTTCTAACGATAGAAGTGCGAAGGTTAGGTTAGGTTAGGTTAGTTCAAGCTAGGTAGCGTCGTGAAACTACCAAAAACGACGTCATCTAACGAGATAGTGTTGTTTTATAGCGAGTATTAAACTGCGATAGGTGAAATGTTGTGAAAGCACACAAAACGGCATGAACAAGCCAAATACTGCGTGTTCTACCGTTACAAGTGCGAAACTGCTATATTGTGATATTCTCGTTAAAGCGCATGCAAGCATCGTGAAACCTTAAAGAACAATGTCATTTAGCGAGATACAGCGTTCTGTACTGCAATAAGTTGGTGAAAAACTGTGAGGTTATGCAAATATCATATTTGTGAACAAAACAGTGTAATAGAGCGTTTTTAGATACAAGTGCGAATGTTAGGTTAGGTTAAGATATGAACCGTCGTAAAACCGCATTAAACAATGTCAATTACTGAGATGCAGTGTTTTTCACCATTAAAAGTGGGGAACTGCGATATTTAATGTGAAACCGCTTGCAACCGTCGTTAGTTTAGGTTAGGTTAGGTTAGGTTAGGTTAGGTTTGGTTAGGTTAGGTTAGGTTAGGTTAGATTAGGTTAGGTTGGGTTGAGTTGGGTTAGGTTAGGTTACGTTAGGTTAGGTTAGGTCAGGTAAGGTTAGGTTACGTTAGAATAGGTTAGGTTAGGTTAGGTTACGTTAGGTTAGGTTAGGTTAGGTTAGGTTTGGTTAGCTTAGGTTAGGTTAGTTTAGGTTAGGTTAGGTTGGGTTGGGTTGGGTTAGGTTGGGTTAGGTTAGGTTAAGTTAGGTTAGGTTGAGTTAGGTTAGTTTAGGTTAGGTTAGGTTAGGTTGGGTTGGGTTGGGTTAGGTTAGGTTAGGTTAGGTTAGGTTAGGTAAGGTTAGGTTAGGTTACGTTAGGTTAAGGTATGAACCGTCGTAAAACCGCATTAAACAATGTCACTTAGTGAGATGCAGTGTTTTTCATCTTTACAAGTTGGGAACTGTGATATCTAATGTGAAAGCGCTTGAAACCGTCATAATGTTGTAGAAAGCAATGTAAAGTAGCGAGTAAAACGTTTTCTAACGATAGAAGTGCGAAGGTTATGTTAGGTTGAGTTATGTTAGTTTAAGCTGGGTAGCGTCGTGCAACTACCAAAAACAACGTCATCTAACGAGATAGTGTTGTTTTATTGCGAGTACGAAACTGCGATAGGTGAAATGTTGTGAAAGCACACAAAACGGCATGAACAATCCAAATACTGCGTGTTGTACCGTTACAAGTGCGAAACTGCTATGTTGTGATATTCTCGTTAAAGCGCATGCAATCATCGTGAAACCTTAAAGAACAATGTCATTTAGCGAGATACAGCGTTCTGTACTGCAATAAGTTGGTGAAAAACTGTGAGGTTATGCAAATATCGTAATTGTGAACGAAACAGTGTAATAGAGCGTTTTTCAATACAAGTACGAATGTTAGGTTAGGTTAGGATATGAACCGTCGTAAAACCGCATTAAACAATGTTACTTAGTGAGATGCAGTGTTTTTCACCATTACAAGTCGGGAACTGCGATATCTAATGTGAAAGCGCTTGCAAACGTCGTTAGGTTAGGTTAGGTTAGGTTAGGTTAGGTTAGGTTACGTTAGGTTAGGTTAGGTTAGGTTAGGTTAGGTTATGTTAGGTTAGGTTGGGTTAGGTTAGGTTAGGTTATGTTAGGTTAAGGTATGAACCGTCGTAAAACCGCAATAAACAATGTCACTTAGTGAGATGCAGTGTTTTTCACCTTTACAAGTTGGGAACTGCGATGTCTAATGTGAAAGCGCTTGAAACCGTCGTAATGTTGTAGAAAGCAATGTAAAGTAGCGAGTAAAACGTTTTCTAACGATAGAAGTGCGAAGGTTATGTTAGGTTGAGTTATGTTAGTTTAAGCTAGGTAGCGTCGTGAAACCACCAAAAACGACGTCATCTAACGAGATAGTGTTGTTTTATTGCGAGTACGGAACTGCGATAGGTAAAATGTTGAGAAAACACACAAAATGGCATGAACAAGCCAAATACTGCGTGTTGTACCGTTACAAGTGCGAAACTGCTATGTTGTGACATTCTCGGTAAAGCGCATGCAAGTATCGTGAAACCTTAAAGAACGATGTCATTTAGCGAGATACAGCGTTCTGTACTGCAATAAGTTGGTGAGAAACTGTGAGGTCAAGCAAATATCGTAATTGTGAACGAAACAGTGTAATTGAGCGTTTTTTAATACAAGTGCGAATGTTAGGTTAGGTTAAGATATGAACCGTCGTAAAACCGCATTAAACAATGTCACTTAGTGAGATGCAGTGTTTTTCACCATTACAAGTCGGGAACTGCGATATCTAATGTGAAAGCGGTTGCAAACGTCGTTAGGTTAGGTTAGGTTTGGTTAGGTTAGGTTAGTTAGGTTACGTTAGGTTAGGTTAGGTTAGGTTAGGTTTGGTTAGGTTAGGTTAGGTTAGGTTAGGTTAGGTTAGGGTATGTTAGGTAAGGTTTGGTTAGGTTAGGTTAGGTTAGGTTGGGTTAGGTAAGGTTAGGTTAGGTTAAGATATGAACCGCGCTAAAACCGCATTAAACAATGTCACTTAGTGAGATGCTGTGTTTTTCACCATTACAAGTCGGGAACTGCGATATCTATAGTGAAAGCGCATGAAACCGTCGTAATCTTGTAGAAAACATTGTAAAGTAGCGAATAAAACGTTTTCTAACGATAGAAGTGCGAAGGTTCGGTTAGTTTGAGCTAGGTAGCGTCGTGAAACCACCAAAAACGATGTCATCTAACGAGATAGTGTTGTTTTATTGCGAGTACGAAACTGCGATAGGTGAAATATTGGGAAAGCACACAAAATGGCATGAACTAGCCAGATACTGCGTCTTGTGCCGTTACAAGTGCGAAACTGCTTTATTGTGATATTCTCGTTAAAGCGCATGCAAGTATCGTGATACCTTAAAGAACGATGTCGTTTAGCGAGATACAGCGTTCTGTACTGCAATAAGTTGGTGAAAAACTGTGAGGTTAAGCAAATATCGTAATTGTGAACGAAACAGTGTAATAGAGCGTTTTTCAATACAAGTACCAATGTTAGGTTAGGTTAAGATATGAACCGTCGTAAAACCGCATTAAACAATGTCACTTAGTGAGATGCAGTGTTTTTCACCTTTACAAGTTGGGAACTGCGATATCTAATGTGAAAGCGCTTGAAACCGTCGTAATGTTGTAGAAAGCAATGTAAAGTAGCGAGTAAAACGTTTTCTAACGATAGAAGTGCGAAGGTTATGTTGTTGAGTTATGTTAGTTTAAGCTAGGTAGCGTCGTGAAACCACCAAAAACGACGTCATCTAACGAGATAGTGTTGTTTTATTGCGAGTACGAAACTGCGATAGGTAAAATGTTGTGAAAGCACACAAAACGGCATGAACAAGCCAAATACTGCGTGTTGTACCGTTACAAGTGCGAAACTGCTATATTGTGATATTCTCGGTAAAGCGCATGCAAGTATCGTGAAACCTTAAAGAACGATGTCATTTAGCGAGATACAGCGTTCTGTACTGTAATAAGTTGGTGAGAAACTGTGAGGTCAAGCAAATATCGTAATTGTGAACGAAACAGTGTATTTGAGCGTCTTTAGATACAAGTGCGAATGTTAGGTTAGGTTGACATATCAACCGTCGTAAAACCACAATAAACAATGTCACTTAGTGAGATGTAGTGTTTTTCAACATAACAAGTCGGGAACTACGTTATCTAATGTGAAAGCGCATGAAACCGTCGTAATCTTGTAGAAAACATTGTAAAGTGGCGAGTAAAACGTTTTATAACGATAGAAGTGCGAAGGTTAGGTTAGGTTAGGTTAGTTTAAGCTAGGTAGCGTCGTGAAACTACCAAAAACGACGTCATCTAACGAGATAGTGTTGTTTTATAGCGAGTATTAAACTGCGATAGGTGAAATGTTGTGAAAGCACACAAAACGGCATGAACAAGCCAAATACTGCGTGTTTCTACCGTTACAAGTGCGAAACTGCTATATTGTGTTATTCTCGTTAAAGCGCATGCAAGCATCGTGAAACCTTAAAGTACAATGTCATTTAGCGAGATACAGCGTTCTGTACTGCAATAAGTTGGTGAAAAACTGTGAGGTTATGCAAATATCATAATTGTGAACAAAACAGTGTAATAGAGCGTTTTTAGATACAAGTGCGAATGTTAGGTTAGGTTAAGATATGAACCGTCGTAAAACCGCATTAAACAATGTCAATTACTGAGATGCAGTGTTTTTCACCATTAAAAGTGGGGAACTGCGATATTTAATGTGAAAGCGCTTGCAACCGTCGTTAGGTTAGGTTAGGTTAGGTTAGGTTAGGTTAGGTTAGGTTTGGTTAGGTTAGGTTAGGTTAGGTTAGATTAGGTTAGGTTGGGTTGAGTTGGGTTAGGTTAGGTTAGGTTAGGTTGGGTTAGGTTAGGTTAGGTTAGGTTACGTTAGGTTAGGTTAGGTTACGTTAGGTTAGGTTAGGTTAGGTTACGCGAGGTTAGGTTAGGTTAGGTTACGTGAGGTTAGGTTAGGTTAGGTAAGGATAATTAGGTTAGGTAAGGTTAGGTTAGGTTAGGTTAGGTTGGGTTGGGTGTTGTTGGGTTGGGTTGGGTTAGGTTGGGTTAGGTTAGGTTAGGTTACGTTAGGTTAGGTTAGGTTAGGTTACGTTAGGTTATGTTAGGTTAGGTTAAGTTACGTTAGGTTAGGTTAGGTCAGGTAAGGTTAGGTTACGTTAGAATAGGTTAGGTTAGGTTAGGTTACGTTAGGTTAGGTTAAGTTAGGTTAGGTTAGGTTTGGTTAGCTTAGGTTAGGTTAGCTTAGGTGAGGTTAGGTTGGGTTGGGTTGGGTTAGGTTGGGTTAGGTTAGGTTAGGTTAGGTTAGGTTGGGTTAGGTTAGTTTAGGTTAGGTTAGGTGAGGTTGGGTTGGGTTGGGTTAGGTTAGGTTAGGTTAGGTTACGTTAGGTTAAGGTATGAACCGTCGTAAAACCGCATTAAACAATGTCACTTAGTGGGATGCAGTGTTTTTCATCTTTACAAGTTGGGAACTGTGATATCTAATGTGAAAGCGCTTGAAACCGTCATAATGTTGTAGAAAGCAATGTAAAGTAGCGAGTAAAACGTTTTCTAACGATAGAAGTGCGAAGGTTATGTTAGGTTGAGTTATGTTAGTTTAAGCTAGGTAGCGTCGTGCAACTACCAAAAACAACGTCATCTAACGAGATAGTGTTGTTTTATTGCGAGTACGAAACTGCGATAGGTGAAATGTTGTGAAAGCACACAAAACGGCATGAACAAGCCAAATACTGCGTGTTGTACCGTTACAAGTGCGAAACTGCTATGTTGTGATATGCTCGTTAAAGCGCATGCAATCATCGTGAAACCTTAAAGAACGATGTCATTTAGCGTGATACAGCGTTCTGTACTGCAATAAGTTGGTGAAAAACTGTGAGGTTATGCAAATATCCTAATTGTGAACGAAACAGTGTAATAGAGCGTTTTTTAATACAAGTGCGAATGTTAGGTTAGGTTAAGATATGAACCGTCGTAAAACCGCATTAAACAATGTCACTTAGTGAGATGCAGTGTTTTTCACCATTACAAGTCGGGAACTGCGATATCTAATGTGAAAGCGCTTGCAAACGTCGTTAGGTTAGGTTAGGTTTGGTTAGGTTAGGTTAGGTTAGGTTACGTTAGGTTAGGTTAGGTTAGGTTAGGTTTGGTTAGGTTAGGTTAGGTTAGGTTAGGTTAGGGTATGTTAGGTAAGGTTTGGTTAGGTTAGGTTAGGTTAGGTTGGGTTAGGTAAGGTTAGGTTAGGTTAAGATATGAACCGCGCTAAAACCGCATTAAACAATGTCACTTAGTGAGATGCTGTGTTTTTCACCATTACAAGTCGGGAACTGCGATATCTAATGTGAAAGCGCATGAAACCGTCGTAATCTTGTAGAAAACATTGTAAAGTAGCGAATAAAACGTTTTCTAACGATAGAAGTGCGAAGGTTCGGTTAGTTTGAGCTAGGTAGCGTCGTGAAACCACCAAAAACGATGTCATCTATAGAGATAGTGTTGTTTTATTGCGAGTACGAAACTGCGATAGGTGAAATATTGGGAAAGCACACAAAATGGCATGAACTAGCCAGATACTGCGTCTTGTGCCGTTACAAGTGCGAAACTGCTTTATTGTGATATTCTCGTTAAAGCGCATGCAAGTATCGTGATACCTTAAAGAACGATGTCATTTAGCGAGATACAGCGTTCTGTACTGTAATAAGTTGGTGAGAAACTGTGAGGTCAAGCAAATATCGTAATTGTGAACGAAACAGTGTAATTGAGCGTATTTAGATACAAGTGCGAATGTTAAGTTAGGTTGAGATATCAACCGTCGTAAAACCGCATTAAACAATGTCACTTAGTGAGATGTAGTGTTTTTCAACATTACAAGTCGGGAACTACGAAATCTAATGTGAAAGCGCATGAAACCGTCGTAATCTTGTAGAAAACATTGTAAAATTGCGAGTAAAACGTTTTCTAAAGATAGAAGTGCGAAGGTTAGCTTGAGTTATGTTAGTTTAAGCTATGTAGCGTCGTGAGACCACCAAAAAGGACGTCATCTAACGAGATAGTGTTGTTTTATTGCATGTACGAAACTGCAATAGGTGAAATGTTGTGAAAGTACACAAAACGGCTTGAACAAGCCAGATACGGCGTGTTGTACCGTTACAAGTGCGAAACTGCTATAATGTGATATTCTCGTTAAAGCGCATGCAAGCATCGTGAAACCTTAAAGAACGATGTCATTTAGCGAGATACAGCGTTCTGTACTGCAATAAGTTGGTGAAAAACTGTGAGGTTATGCAAATATCGTAATTGTGAACGAAACAGTGTAATAGAGCGTTTTTCAATACAAGTACCAATGTTAGGTTAGGTTAAGATATGAACCGTCGTAAAACCGCAATAAACAATGTCACTTAGTGAGATGCAGTGTTTTTCACCATTACAAGTCGGGAACTGCGATATCTAATGTGAAAGCGCTTGCAAACGTCGTTAGGTTAGGTTAGGTTAGGTTAGGTTAGGTTACGTTAGGTTAGGTTTGGTTAGGTTAGGTTAGGTTAGGTTATGTTAGGTTAGGTTAGGTTAGGTTAGGTTAGGTTAAGATATGAACCGCGCTAAAACCGCATTAAACAATGTCACTTAGTGAGATGCAGTGTTTTTCACCTTTACAAGTTGGGAACAGCGATATCTAATGTGAAAGCGCTTGAAACCGTCGTAATGTTGTAGAAAGCAATCTAAAGTAGCGAGTAAAACGTTTTCTAACGATAGAAGTGCGAAGGTTAGGTTAGGTTAGGTTAGTTTAAGCTAGGTAGCGTCGTGAAACTACCAAAAACGACGTCATCTAACGAGATAGTGTTTTATTGCGAGTATTAAACTGCGATAGGTGAAATGTTGTGAATGCACACAAAACGGCATGAACAAGCCAAATACTGCGTGTTCTACCGTTACAAGTGCGAAACTGCTATATTGTGATATTCTCGTTAAAGCGCATGCAAGCATCGTGAAACCTTAAAGAACAATGTCATTTAGCGAGATACAGCGTTCTGTACTGCAATAAGTTGGTGAAAAACTGTGAGGTTATGCAAATATCGTAATTGTGAACGAAACAGTGTAATAGAGCGTTTTTCAATACAAGTACGAATGTTAGGTTAGGTTAAGATATGAACCGTCGTAAAACCGCATTAAACAATGTCACTTAGTGAGATGCAGTGTTTTTCACCATTACAAGTCGGGAACTGCGATATCTAATGTGAAAGCGCTTGCAAACGTCGTTAGGTTAGGTTAGGTTAGGTTAGGTTAGGTTATGTTAGGTTAGGCTGGGTTAGGTTAGGTTAGGTTACGTTAGGTTAAGGTATGAACCGTCGTAAAACCGCAATAAACAATGTCACTTAGTGAGATGCAGTGTTTTTCACCTTTACAAGTTGGGAACTGCGATGTCTAATGTGAAAGCGCTTGAAACCGTCGTAATGTTGTAGAAAGCAATGTAAAGTAGCGAGTAAAACGTTTTCTAACGATAGAAGTGGGAAGGTTATGTTAGGTTGAGTTATGTTAGTTTAAGCTAGGTAGCGTCGTGAAACCACCAAAAACGACGTCATCTAACGAGATAGTGTTGTTTTATTGCGAGTACGAAACTGCGATAGGTAAAATGTTGTGAAAACACACAAAATGGCATGAACAAGCCAAATACTGCGTGTTGTACCGTTACAAGTGCGAAACTGCTATGTTGTGACATTCTCGGTAAAGCGCATGCAAGTATCGTGAAACCTTAAAGAACGATGTCATTTAGCGAGATACAGCGTTCTGTACTGTAATAAGTTGGTGAGAAACTGTGAGGTCAAGCAAATATCGTAATTGTGAACGAAACAGTGTAATTGAGCGTCTTTAGATACAAGTGCGAATGTTAGGTTAGGTTGACATATCAACCGTCGTAAAACCGCATTAAACAATGTCACTTAGTGAGATGTAGTATTTTTCAACATTACAAGTCGGGAACTACGTTATCTAATGTGAAAGCGCATGAAACCGTCGTAATCTTGTAGAAAACATTGTAAAGTGGCGAGTAAAACATTTTCTAACGAAAGAAGTGCGAAGGTTAGGTTAGGTTAGGTTAGTTTAAGCTAGGTAGCGTCGTGAAACTACCAAAAACGACGTCATCTAACGAGATAGTGTTGTTTTATAGCGAGTATTAAACTGCGATAGGTGAAATGTTGTGAAAGCACACAAAACGGCATGAACAAGCCAAATACTGCGTGTTCTACCGTTACAAGTGCGAAACTGCTATATTGTGATATTCTCGTTAAAGCGCATGCAAGCATCGTGAAACCTTAAAGAACAATGTCATTTAGCGAGATACAGCGTTCTGTACTGCAATAAGTTGGTGAAAAACTGTGAGGTTATGCAAATATCCTAATTCTGAACGAAACAGTGTATTAGAGCGTTTTTTAATACAAGTGCGAATGTTAGGTTAGGTTAAGATATGAACCGTCGTAAAACCGCATTAAACAATGTCACTTAGTGAGATGCAGTGTTTTTCACCATTACAAGTCGGGAACTGCGATATCTAATGTGAAAGCGCTTGCAAACGTCGTTAGGTTAGGTTAGGTTTGGTTAGGTTAGGTTAGTTAGGTTACGTTAGGTTAGGTTAGGTTAGGTTAGGTTTGGTTAGGTTAGGTTAGGTTAGGTTAGGTTAGGTTAGGGTATGTTAGGTAAGGTTTGGTTAGGTTAGGTTAGGTTAGGTTGGGTTAGGTAAGGTTAGGTTAGGTTAAGATATGAACCGCGCTAAAACCGCATTAAACAATGTCACTTAGTGAGATGCTGTGTTTTTCACCATTACAAGTCGGGAACTGCGATATCTATAGTGAAAGCGCATGAAACCGTCGTAATCTTGTAGAAAACATTGTAAAGTAGCGAATAAAACGTTTTCTAACGATAGAAGTGCGAAGGTTCGGTTAGTTTGAGCTAGGTAGCGTCGTGAAACCACCAAAAACGATGTCATCTAACGAGATAGTGTTGTTTTATTGCGAGTACGAAACTGCGATAGGTGAAATATTGGGAAAGCACACAAAATGGCATGAACTAGCCAGATACTGCGTCTTGTGCCGTTACAAGTGCGAAACTGCTTTATTGTGATATTCTCGTTAAAGCGCATGCAAGTATCGTGATACCTTAAAGAACGATGTCATTTAGCGAGATACAGCGTTCTGTACTGTAATAAGTTGGTGAGAAACTGTGAGGTCAAGCAAATATCGTAATTGTGAACGAAACAGTGTAATTGAGCGTATTTAGATACAAGTGCGAATGTTAGGTTAGGTTGAGATATCAACCGTCGTAAAACCGCATTAAACAATGTCACTTAGTGAGATGTAGTGTTTTTCAACATTACAAGTCGGGAACTACGATATCTAATGTGAAAGCGCATGAAACCGTCGTAATCTTGTAGAAAACATTGTAAAATTGCGAGTAAAACGTTTTCTAAAGATAGAAGTGCGAAGGTTAGCTTGAGTTATGTTAGTTTAAGCTATGTAGCGTCGTGAGACCACCAAAAAGGACGTCATCTAATGAGATAGTGTTGTTTTATTGCATGTACGAAACTGCAATAGGTGAAATGTTGTGAAAGTACACAAAACGGCTTGAACAAGCCAGATACGGCGTGTTGTACCGTTACAAGTGCGAAACTGCTATAATGTGATATTCTCGTTAAAGCGCATGCAAGCATCGTGAAACCTTAAAGTACAATGTCATTTAGCGAGATACAGCGTTCTGTACTGCAATAAGTTGGTGAAAAACTGTGAGGTTATGCAAATATCATAATTGTGAACAAAACAGTGTAATAGAGCGTTTTTAGATACAAGTGCGAATGTTAGGTTAGGTTAAGATATGAACCGTCGTAAAACCGCATTAAACAATGTCAATTACTGAGATGCAGTGTTTTTCACCATTAAAAGTGGGGAACTGCGATATTTAATGTGAAAGCGCTTGCAACCGTCGTTAGGTTAGGTTAGGTTAGGTTAGGTTAGGTTAGGTTAGGTTAGGTTTGGTTAGGTTAGGTTAGGTTAGGTTAGATTAGGTTAGGTTGGGTTGAGTTGGGTTAGGTTAGGTTACGTTAGGTTGGGTTAGGTTAGGTTAGGTTAGGTTAGGTTACGTTAGGTTAGGTTAGGTTACGTTAGGTTAGGTTAGGTTAGGTTACGTGAGGTTAGGTTAGGTTAGGTTACGTGAGGTTAGGTTAGGTTAGGTAAGGATAATTAGGTTAGGTAAGGTTAGGTTAGGTTAGGTTAGGTTGGGTTGGGTGTTGCTGGGTTGGGTTGGGTTGGGTTAGGTTGGGTTAGGTTAGGTTAGGTTACGTTAAGTTAGGTTAGGTTAGGTTACGTTAGGTTATGTTAGGTTAGGTTAGGTTACGTTAGGTTAGGTTAGGTCAGGTAAGGTTAGGTTACGTTAGAATAGGTTCGGTTAGGTTAGGTTACGTTAGGTTAGGTTAAGTTAGGTTAGGTTAGGTTTGGTTAGCTTAGGTTAGGTTAGCTTAGGTTAGGTTAGGTTGGGTTGGGTTGGGTTAGGTTGGGTTAGGTTAGGTTAGGTTAGGTTAGGTTGGGTTAGGTTAGTTTAGGTTAGGTTAGGTGAGGTTGGGTTGGGTTGGGTTAGGTTAGGTTAGGTTAGGTTAGGTTACGTTAGGTTAAGGTATGAACCGTCGTAAAACCGCATTAAACAATGTCACTTAGTGGGATGCAGTGTTTTTCATCTTTACAAGTTGGGAACAGCGATATCTAATGTGAAAGCGCTTGAAACCGTCGTAATGTTGTAGAAAGCAATCTAAAGTAGCGAGTAAAACGTTTTCTAACGATAGAAGTGCGAAGGTTAGGTTAGGTTAGGTTAGTTTAAGCTAGGTAGCGTCGTGAAACTACCAAAAACGACGTCATCTAACGAGATAGTGTTTTATTGCGAGTATTAAACTGCGATAGGTGAAATGTTGTGAATGCACACAAAACGGCATGAACAAGCCAAATACTGCGTGTTCTACCGTTACAAGTGCGAAACGGCTATATTGTGATATTCTCGTTAAAGCGCATGCAAGCATCGTGAAACCTTAAAGAACAATGTCATTTAGCGAAATACAGCGTTCTGTACTGCAATAAGTTGGTGAAAAACTGTGAGGTTATGCAAATATCGTAATTGTGAACGAAACAGTGTAATAGAGCGTTTTTCAATACAAGTACGAATGTTAGGTTAGGTTAAGATATGAACCGTCGTAAAACCGCATTAAACAATGTCACTTAGTGAGATGCAGTGTTTTTCACCATTACAAGTCGGGAACTGCGATATCTAATGTGAAAGCGCTTGCAAACGTCGTTAGGTTAGGTTAGGTTAGGTTAGGTTAGGTTACGTTAGGTTAGGTTAGGTTAGGTTAGGTTAGGTTAGGTTAGGTTATGTTAGGTTAGGTTGGGTTAGGTTAGGTTAGGTTACGTTAGGTTAAGGTATGAACCGTCGTAAAACCGCAATAAACAATGTCACTTAGTGAGATGCAGTGTTTTTCACCTTTACAAGTTGGGAACTGCGATGTCTAATGTGAAAGCGCTTGAAACCGTCGTAATGTTGTAGAAAGCAATGTAAAGTAGCGAGTAAAACGTTTTCTAACGATAGAAGTGCGAAGGTTATGTTAGGTTGAGTTATGTTAGTTTAAGCTAGGTAGCGTCGTGAAACCACCAAAAACGACGTCATCTAACGAGATAGTGTTGTTTTATTGCGAGTACGAAACTGCGATAGGTAAAATGTTGTGAAAACACACAAAATGGCATGAACAAGCCAAATACTGCGTGTTGTACCGTTACAAGTGCGAAACTGCTATGTTGTGACATTCTCGGTAAAGCGCATGCAAGTATCGTGAAACCTTAAAGAACGATGTCATTTAGCGAGATACAGCGTTCTGTACTGTAATAAGTTGGTGAGAAACTGTGAGGTCAAGCAAATATCGTAATTGTGAACGAAACAGTGTAATTGAGCGTCTTTAGATACAAGTGCGAATGTTAGGTTAGGTTGACATATCAACCGTCGTAAAACCGCATTAAACAATGTCACTTAGTGAGATGTAGTATTTTTCAACATTACAAGTCGGGAACTACGTTATCTAATGTGAAAGCGCATGAAACCGTCGTAATCTTGTAGAAAACATTGTAAAGTGGCGAGTAAAACGTTTTCTAACGAAAGAAGTGCGAAGGTTAGGTTAGGTTAGGTTAGTTTAAGCTAGGTAGCGTCGTGAAACTACCAAAAACGACGTCATCTAACGAGAGAGTGTTGTTTTATAGCGAGTATTAAACTGCGATAGGTGAAATGTTGTGAAAGCACACAAAACGGCATGAACAAGCCAAATACTGCGTGTTCTACCGTTACAAGTGCGAAACTGCTATAATGTGATATTCTCGTTAAAACGCATGCAAGCATCGTGAAACCTTAAAGAACGATGTCATTTAGCGAAATACAGCGTTCTGTACTGCAATAAGTTGGTGAAAAACTGTGAGGTTAAGCAAATATCGTAATTGTGAACGAAACAGTGTAATAGAGCGTTTTTCAATACAAGTACCAATGTTAGGTTAGGTTAAGATATGAACCGTCGTAAAACCGCATTAAACAACGTCACTTAGTGAGATGCAGTGTTTTTCACCTTTACAAGTTGGGAACTGCGATATCTAATGTGAAAGCGCTTGAAACCGTCGTAATGTTGTAGAAAGCAATGTAAAGTAGCGAGTAAAACGTTTTCTAACGATAGAAGTGCGAAGGTTATGTTGTTGAGTTATGTTAGTTTAAGCTAGGTAGCGTCGTGAAACCACCAAAAACAACGTCATCTAACGAGATAGTGTTGTTTTATTGCGAGTACGAAACTGCGATAGGTAAAATGTTGTGAAAGCACACAAAACGGCATGAACAAGCCAAATACTGCGTGTTGTACCGTTACAAGTGCGAAACTGCTATATTGTGATATTCTCGGTAAAGCGCATGCAAGTATCGTTAAACCTTAAAGAACGATGTCATTTAGCGAGATACAGCGTTCTGTACTGTAATAAGTTGGTGAGAAACTGTGAGGTCAAGCAAATATCGTAATTGTGAACGAAACAGTGTAATTGAGCGTCTTTAGATACAAGTGCGAATGTTAGGTTAGGTTGACATATCAACCGTCGTAAAACCACATTAAACAATGTCACTTAGTGAGATGTAGTGTTTTTCAACCTTACAAGTCGGGAACTACGTTATCTAATGTGAAAGCGCATGAAACCGTCGTAATCTTGTAGAAAACATTGTAAAGTGGCGAGTAAAACGTTTTATAACGATAGAAGTGCGAAGGTTAGGTTAGGTTAGGTTAGTTTAAGCTAGGTAGCGTCGTGAAACTACCAAAAACGACGTCATCTAACGAGATAGTGTTGTTTTATAGCGAGTATTAAACTGCGATAGGTGAAATGTTGTGAAAGCACACAAAACGGCATGAACAAGCCAAATACTGCGTGTTTCTACCGTTACAAGTGCGAAACTGCTATATTGTGATATTCTCGTTAAAGCGCATGCAAGCATCGTGAAACCTTAAAGTACAATGTCATTTAGCGAGATACAGCGTTCTGTACTGCAATAAGTTGGTGAAAAACTGTGAGGTTATGCAAATATCATAATTGTGAACAAAACAGTGTAATAGAGCGTTTTTAGATACAAGTGCGAATGTTAGGTTAGGTTAAGATATGAACCGTCGTAAAACCGCATTAAACAATGTCAATTACTGAGATGCAGTGTTTTTCACCATTAAAAGTGGGGAACTGCGATATTTAATGTGAAAGCGCTTGCAACCGTCGTTAGGTTAGGTTAGGTTAGGTTAGGTTAGGGTAGGTTAGGTTTGGTTAGGTTAGGTTAGGTTAGGTTAGGTTACATTAGGTTAGGTTGGGTTGAGTTGGGTTAGGTTAGGTTAGGTTAGGTTAGGTTGGGTTAGGTTAGGTTAGGTTAGGTTAGGTTACGTTAGGTTAGGTTAGGTTACGTTAGGTTAGGTTAGGTTAGGTTACGTGAGGTTAGGTTAGGTTAGGTTACGTGAGGTTAGGTTAGGTTAGGTAAGGATAATTAGGTTAGGTAAGGTTAGGTTAGGTTAGGTTAGGTTGGGTTGGGTGTTGTTGGGTTGGGTTGGGTTGGGTTAGGTTGGGTTAGGTTAGGTTAGGTTACGTTAGGTTAGGTTAGGTTAGGTTACGTTAGGTTATGTTAGGTTAGGTTAGGTTACGTTAGGTTAGGTTAGGTCAGGTAAGGTTAGGTTACGTTAGAATAGGTTAGGTTAGGTTAGGTTACGTTAGGTTAGGTTAAGTTAGGTTAGGTTAGGTTTGGTTAGCTTAGGTTAGGTTAGCTTAGGTTAGGTTAGGTTGGGTTGGGTTGGGTTAGGTTGGGTTAGGTTAGGTTAGGTTAGGTTAGGTTGGGTTAGGTTAGTTTAGGTTAGGTTAGGTGAGGTTGGATTGGGTTGGGTTAGGTTAGGTTAGGTTAGGTTAGGTTACGTTAGGTTAAGGTATGAACCGTCGTAAAACCGCATTAAACAATGTCACTTAGTGGGATGCAGTGTTTTTCATCTTTACAAGTTGGGAACTGTGATATCTAATGTGAAAGCGCTTGAAACCGTCATAATGTTGTAGAAAGCAATGTAAAGTAGCGAGTAAAACGTTTTCTAACGATAGAAGTGCGAAGGTTATGTTAGGTTGAGTTATGTTAGTTTAAGCTAGGTAGCGTCGTGCAACTACCAAAAACAACGTCATCTAACGAGATAGTGTTGTTTTATTGCGAGTACGAAACTGCGATAGGTGAAATGTTGTGAAAGCACACAAAACGGCATGAACAAGCCAAATACTGCGTGTTGTACCGTTACAAGTGCGAAACTGCTATGTTGTGATATGCTCGTTAAAGCGCATGCAATCATCGTGAAACCTTAAAGAACGATGTCATTTAGCGTGATACAGCGTTCTGTACTGCAATAAGTTGGTGAGAAACTGTGAGGTCAAGCAAATATCGTAATTGTGAACGAAACAGTGTAATTGAGCGTATTTAGATACAAGTGCGAATGTTAGGTTAGGTTGAGATATCAACCGTCGTAAAACCGCATTAAACAATGTCACTTAGTGAGATGTAGTGTTTTTCAACATTACAAGTCGGGAACTACGATATCTAATGTGAAAGCGCATGAAACCGTCGTAATCTTGTAGAAAACATTGTAAAGTGGCGAGTAAAACGTTTTCTAACGATAGAAGTGCGAAGGTTAGGTTAGGTTAGGTTAGTTCAAGCTAGGTAGCGTCGTGAAACTACCAAAAACGACGTCATCTAACGAGATAGTGTTGTTTTATAGCGAGTATTAAACTGCGATAGGTGAAATGTTGTGAAAGCACACAAAACGGCATGAACAAGCCAAATACTGCGTGTTCTACCGTTACAAGTGCGAAACTGCTATATTGTGATATTCTCGTTAAAGCGCATGCAAGCATCGTGAAACCTTAAAGAACAATGTCATTTAGCGAGATACAGCGTTCTGTACTGCAATAAGTTGGTGAAAAACTGTGAGGTTATGCAAATATCATATTTGTGAACAAAACAGTGTAATAGAGCGTTTTTAGATACAAGTGCGAATGTTAGGTTAGGTTAAGATATGAACCGTCGTAAAACCGCATTAAACAATGTCAATTACTGAGATGCAGTGTTTTTCACCATTAAAAGTGGGGAACTGCGATATTTAATGTGAAACCGCTTGCAACCGTCGTTAGTTTAGGTTAGGTTAGGTTAGGTTAGGTTTGGTTAGGTTAGGTTAGGTTAGGTTAGATTAGGTTAGGTTGGGTTGAGTTGGGTTAGGTTAGGTTACATTAGGTTAGGTTAGGTCAGGTAAGGTTAGGTTACGTTAGAATAGGTTAGGTTAGGTTAGGTTACGTTAGGTTAGGTTAGGTTTGGTTGGCTTAGGTTAGGTTAGTTTAGGTTAGGTTAGGTTGGGTTGGGTTGGGTTAGGTTGGGTTAGGTTAGGTTAGGTTAGGTTAGGTTAGGTTGAGTTAGGTTACATTAGGTTAGGTTAGGTTGGGTTGGGTTGGGTTAGGTTAGGTTAGGTTAGGTTAGGTTAGGTTAGGTTAGGTAAGGTTAGGTTAGGTTAAGTTAGGTTACGTTAGGTTAAGGTATGAACCGTCGTAAAACCGCATTAAACAATGTCACTTAGTGAGATGCAGTGTTTTTCATCTTTACAAGTTGGGAACTGTGATATCTAATGTGAAAGCGCTTGAAACCGTCATAATGTTGTAGAAAGCAATGTAAAGTAGCGAGTAAAACGTTTTCTAACGATAGAAGTGCGAAGGTTATGTTAGGTTGAGTTATGTTAGTTTTAGCTGGGTAGCGTCGTGCAACTACCAAAAACAACGTCATCTGACGAGTAGTGTTGTTTTATTGCGAGTACGAAACTGCGATAGGTGAAATGTTGTGAAAGCACACAAAACGGCATGAACAATCCAAATACTGCGTGTTGTACCGTTACAAGTGCGAAACTGCTATGTTGTGATATTCTCGTTAAAGCGCATGCAATCATCGTGAAACCTTAAAGAACAATGTCATTTAGCGAGATACAGCGTTCTGTACTGCAATAAGTTGGTGAAAAACTGTGAGGTTATGCAAATATCGTAATTGTGAACGAAACAGTGTAATAGAGCGTTTTTCAATACAAGTACGAATGTTAGGTTAGGTTAGGATATGAACCGTCGTAAAACCGCATTAAACAATGTTACTTAGTGAGATGCAGTGTTTTTCACCATTACAAGTCGGGAACTGCGATATCTATTGTGAAAGCGCTTGCAAACGTCGTTAGGTTAGGTTAGGTTAGGTTAGGTTAGGTTACGTTAGGTTAGGTTTGGTTAGGTTAGGTTAGGTTAGGTTAGGTTATGTTAGGTTAGGTTAGGTTGGGTTAGGTTAGGTTAGGTTACGTTAGGTTAAAGTATGAACCGTCGTAAAACCGCATTAAACAATGTCACTTAGTGAGATGCAGTGTTTTTCATCTTTACAAGTTGGGAACTGTGATATCTAATGTGAAAGCGCTTGAAACCGTCGTAATGTTGTAGAAAGCAATGTAAAGTAGCGAGTAAAACGTTTTCTAACGATAGAAGTGCGAAGGTTATGTTGTTGAGTTATGTTGGTTTAAGCTGGGTAGCGTCGTGAAACCACCAAAAACGACGTCATCTAACGAGATAGTGTTGTTTTATTGCGAGTACGAAACTGCGATAGGTAAAATGTAGGGAAAGCACACAAAATGGCATGAACTAGCCAGATACTGCGTCTTGTGCCGTTACAAGTGCGAAACTGCTTTATTGTGATATTCTCGTTAAAGCGCATGCAAGTATCGTGATACCTTAAAGAACGATGTCATTTAGCGAGATACAGCGTTCTGTACTGTAATAAGTTGGTGAGAAACTGTGAGGTCAAGCAAATATCGTAATTGTGAACGAAACAGTGTAATTGAGCGTATTTAGATACAAGTGCGAATGTTAGGTTAGGTTGAGATATCAACCGTCGTAAAACCGCATTAAACAATGTCACTCAGTGAGATGTAGTGTTTTTCAACATTACAAGTCGGGAACTACGATATCTAATGTGAAAGCGCATGAAACCGTCGTAATCTTGTAGAAAACATTGTAAAATTGCGAGTAAAACGTTTTATAAAGATAGAAGTGCGAAGGTTAGCTTGAGTTATGTTAGTTTAAGCTATGTAGCGTCGTGAGACCACCAAAAAGGACGTCATCTAACGAGATAGTGTTGTTTTATTGCGAGTATTAAACTGCGATAGGTGAAATGTTGTGAATGCACACAAAACGGCATGAACAAGCCAAATACTGCGTGTTCTACCGTTACAAGTGCGAAACTGCTATATTGTGATATTCTCGTTAAAGCGCATGCAAGCATCGTGAAACCTTAAAGAACAATGTCATTTAGCGAGATACAGCGTTCTGTACTGCAATAAGTTGGTGAAAACTGTGAGGTTATGCAAATATCGTAATTGTGAACGAAACAGTGTAATAGAGCGTTTTTCAATACAAGTACGAATGTTAGGTTAGGTTAAGATATGAACCGTCGTAAAACCGCATTAAACAATGTCACTTAGTGAGATGCAGTGTTTTTCACCATTACAAGTCGGGAACTGCGATATCTAATGTGAAAGCGCTTGCAAACGTCGTTAGGTTAGGTTAGGTTAGGTTAGGTTAGGTTACGTTAGGTTAGGTTTGGTTAGGTTAGGTTAGGTTAGGTTATGTTAGGTTAGGTTAGGTTAGGTTAGGTTAGGTTAGGTTAAGATATGAACCGCGCTAAAACCGCATTAAACAATGTCACTTAGTGAGATGCAGTGTTTTTCACCTTTACAAGTTGGGAACAGCGATATCTAATGTGAAAGCGCTTGAAACCGTCGTAATGTTGTAGAAAGCAACCTAAAGTAGCGAGTAAAACGTTTTCTAACGATAGAAGTGCGAAGGTTAGGTTAGGTTAGGTTAGTTTAAGCTAGGTAGCGTCGTGAAACTACCAAAAACGACGTCATCTAACGAGATAGTGTTTTATTGCGAGTATTAAACTGCGATAGGTGAAATGTTGTGAATGCACACAAAACGGCATGAACAAGCCAAATACTGCGTGTTCTACCGTTACAAGTGCGAAACTGCTATATTGTGATATTCTCGTTAAAGCGCATGCAAGCATCGTGAAACCTTAAAGAACAATGTCATTTAGCGAGATACAGCGTTCTGTACTGCAATAAGTTGGTGAAAAACTGTGAGGTTATGCAAATATCGTAATTGTGAACGAAACAGTGTAATAGAGCGTTTTTCAATACAAGTACGAATGTTAGGTTAGGTTAAGATATGAACCGTCGTAAAACCGCATTAAACAATGTCACTTAGTGAGATGCAGTGTTTTTCACCATTACAAGTCGGGAACTGCGATATCTAATGTGAAAGCGCTTGCAAACGTCGTTAGGTTAGGTTAGGTTAGGTTACGTTAGGTTAGGTTTGGTTAGGTTAGGTTAGGTTAGGTTATGTTAGGTTAGGTTGGGTTAGGTTAGGTTAGGTTACGTTAGGTTAAGGTATGAACCGTCGTAAAACCGCAATAAACAATGTCACTTAGTGAGATGCAGTGTTTTTCACCTTTACAAGTTGGGAACTGCGATGTCTAATGTGAAAGCGCTTGAAACCGTCGTAATGTTGTAGAAAGCAATGTAAAGTAGCGAGTAAAACGTTTTCTAACGATAGAAGTGCGAAGGTTATGTTAGGTTGAGTTATGTTAGTTTAAGCTAGGTAGCGTCGTGAAACCACCAAAAACGACGTCATCTAAAGAGATAGTGTTGTTTTATTGCGAGTACGAAACTGCGATAGGTAAAATGTTGTGAAAACACACAAAATGGCATGAACAAGCCAAATTCTGCGTGTTGTACCGTTACAAGTGCGAAACTGCTATGTTGTGACATTCTCGGTAAAGCGCATGCAAGTATCGTGAAACCTTAAAGAACGATGTCATTTAGCGAGATACAGCGTTCTGTACTGTAATAAGTTGGTGAGAAACTGTGAGGTCAAGCAAATATCGTAATTGTGAACGAAACAGTGTAATTGAGCGTCTTTAGATACAAGTGCGAATGTTAGGTTAGGTTGACATATCAACCGTCGTAAAACCGCATTAAACAATGTCACTTAGTGAGATGTAGTATTTTTCAACATTACAAGTCGGGAACTACGTTATCTAATGTGAAAGCGCATGAAACCGTCGTAATCTTGTAGAAAACATTGTAAAGTGGCGAGTAAAACGTTTTCTAACGAAAGAAGTGCGAAGGTTAGGTTAGGTTAGGTTAGTTTAAGCTAGGTAGCGTCGTGAAACTACCAAAAACGACGTCATCTAACGAGATAGTGTTTTATTGCGAGTATTAAACTGCGATAGGTGAAATGTTGTTAATGCACACAAAACGGCATGAACAAGCCAAATACTGCGTGTTCTACCGTTACAAGTGCGAAACTGCTATATTGTGATATTCTCGTTAAAGTGCATGCAAGCATCGTGAAACCTTAAAGAACAATGTCATTTAGCGAGATACAGCGTTCTGTACTGCAATAAGTTGGTGAAAAACTGTGAGGTTATGCAAATATCGTAATTGTGAACGAAACAGTGTAATAGAGCGTTTTTCAATACAAGTACGAATGTTAGGTTAGGTTAAGATATGAACCGTCGTAAAACCGCATTAAACAATGTCACTTAGTGAGATGCAGTGTTTTTCACCATTACAAGTCGGGAACTGCGATATCTAATGTGAAAGCGCTTGCAAACGTCGTTAGGTTAGGTTAGGTTACGTTAGGTTAGGTTTGGTTAGGTTAGGTTAGGTTAGGTTATGTTAGGTTAGGTTGGGTTAGGTTAGGTTAGGTTACGTTAGGTTAAGGTATGAACCGTCGTAAAACCCCAATAAACAATGTCACTTAGTGAGATGCAGTGTTTTTCACCTTTACAAGTTGGGAACTGCGATATCTAATGTGAAAGCGCTTGAAACCGTCGTAATGTTGTAGAAAGCAATGTAAAGTAGCGAGTAAAACGTTTTCTAACGATAGAAGTGCGAAGGTTATGTTAGGTTGAGTTATGTTAGTTTAAGCTAGGTAGCGTCGTGAAACCACCAAAAACGACGTCATCTAACGAGATAGTGTTGTTTTATTGCGAGTACGAAACTGCGATAGGTAAAATGTTGTGAAAGCACACAAAATGGCATGAACAAGCCAAATACTGCGTGTTGTACCGTTACAAGTGCGAAACTGCTATGTTGTGACATTCTCGGTAAAGCGCATGCAAGTATCGTGAAACCTTAAAGAACGATGTCATTTAGCGAGATACAGCGTTCTGTACTGTAATAAGTTGGTGAGAAACTGTGAGGTCAAGCAAATATCGTAATTGTGAACGAAACAGTGTAATTGAGCGTCTTCAGATACAAGTGCGAATGTTAGGTTAGGTTGACATATCAACCGTCGTAAAACCGCATTAAACAATGTCACTTAGTGAGATGTAGTGTTTTTCAACATTACAAGTCGGGAACTACGTTATCTAATGTGAAAGCGCATGAAACCGTCGTAATCTTGTAGAAAACATTGTAAAGTGGCGAGTAAAACGTTTTCTAACGATAGAAGTGCGAAGGTTAGGTTAGGTTAGTTTAGTTCAAGCTAGGTAGCGTCGTGAAACTACCAAAAACGACGTCATCTAACGAGATAGTGTTGTTTTATAGCGAGTATTAAACTGCGATAGGTGAAATGTTGTGAAAGCACACAAAACGGCATGAACAAGCCAAATACTGCGTGTTCTACCGTTACAAGTGCGAAACTGCTATATTGTGATATTCTCGTTAAAGCGCATGCAAGCATCGTGAAACCTTAAAGAACAATGTCATTTAGCGAGATACAGCGTTCTGTACTGCAATAAGTTGGTGAAAAACTGTGAGGTTATGCAAATATCATCTTTGTGAACAAAACAGTGTAATAGAGCGTTTTTAGATACAAGTGCGAATGTTAGGTTAGGTTAAGATATGAACCGTCGTAAAACCGCATTAAACAATGTCAATTACTGAGATGCAGTGTTTTTCACCATTAAAAGTGGGGAACTGCGATATTTAATGTGAAACCGCTTGCAACCGTCGTTAGTTTAGGTTAGGTTAGGTTAGGTTAGGTTAGGTTAGGTTTGGTTAGGTTAGGTTAGGTTAGGTTAGGTTAGATTAGGTTAGGTTGGGTTGAGTTGGGTTAGGTTAGGTTACGTTAGGTTAGGTTAGGTCAGGTAAGGTTAGGTTACGTTAGAATAGGTTAGGTTAGGTTAGGTTACGTTAGGTTAGGTTAGGTTAGGTTAGGTTTGGTTAGCTTAGGTTAGGTTAGTTTAGGTTAGGTTAGGTTGGGTTGGGTTGGGTTAGGTTGCGTTAGGTTAGGTTAGGTTAGGTTAGGTTAGGTTGAGTTAGGTTAGTTTAGGTTAGGTTAGGTTAGGTTGGGTTGGGTTGGGTTAGGTTAGGTTAGGTTAGGTTAGGTTAGGTAAGGTTAGGTTAGGTTAAGTTAGGTTACGTTAGGTTAAGGTATGAACCGTCGTAAAACCGCATTAAACAATGTCACTTAGTGAGATGCAGTGTTTTTCATCTTTACAAGTTGGGAACTGTGATATCTAATGTGAAAGCGCTTGAAACCGTCATAATGTTGTAGAAAGCAATGTAAAGTAGCGAGTAAAACGTTTTCTAACGATAGAAGTGCGAAGGTTATGTTAGGTTGAGTTATGTTAGTTTAAGCTGGGTAGCGTCGTGCAACTACCAAAAACAACGTCATCTAACGAGTAGTGTTGTTTTATTGCGAGTACGAAACTGCGATAGGTGAAATGTTGTGAAAGCACACAAAACGGCATGAACAATCCAAATACTGCGTGTTGTACCGTTACAAGTGCGAAACTGCTATGTTGTGATATTCTCGTTAAAGCGCATGCAATCATCGTGAAACCTTAAAGAACAATGTCATTTAGCGAGATACAGCGTTCTGTACTGCAATAAGTTGGTGAAAAACTGTGAGGTTATGCAAATATCGTAATTGTGAACGAAACAGTGTAATAGAGCGTTTTTCAATACAAGTACGAATGTTAGGTTAGGTTAGGATATGAACCGTCGTAAAACCGCATTAAACAATGTTACTTAGTGAGATGCAGTGTTTTTCACCATTACAAGTCGGGAACTGCGATATCTAATGTGAAAGCGCTTGCAAACGTCGTTAGGTTAGGTTAGGTTAGGTTAGGTTAGGTTACGTTAGGTTAGGTTTGGTTAGGTTAGGTTAGGTTAGGTTAGGTTATGTTAGGTTAGGTTAGGTTGGGTTAGGTTAGGTTAGGTTACGTTAGGTTAAGGTATGAACCGTCGTAAAACCGCATTAAACAATGTCACTTAGTGAGATGCAGTGTTTTTCATCTTTACAAGTTGGGAACTGTGATATCTAATGTGAAAGCGCTTGAAACCGTCGTAATGTTGTAGAAAGCAATGTAAAGTAGCGAGTAAAACGTTTTCTAACGATAGAAGTGCGAAGGTTATGTTGTTGAGTTATGTTGGTTTAAGCTGGGTAGCGTCGTGAAACCACCAAAAACGACGTCATCTAACGAGATAGTGTTGTTTTTTTTGCGAGTACGAAACTGCGATAGGTAAAATGTAGGGAAAGCACACAAAATGGCATGAACTAGCCAGATACTGCGTCTTGTGCCGTTACAAGTGCGAAACTGCTTTATTGTGATATTCTCGTTAAAGCGCATGCAAGTATCGTGATACCTTAAAGAACGATGTCATTTAGCGAGATACAGCGTTCTGTACTGTAATAAGTTGGTGAGAAACTGTGAGGTCAAGCAAATATCGTAATTGTGAACGAAACAGTGTAATTGAGCGTATTTAGATACAAGTGCGAATGTTAGGTTAGGTTGAGATATCAACCGTCGTAAAACCGCATTAAACAATGTCACTTAGTGAGATGTAGTGTTTTTCAACATTACAAGTCGGGAACTACGATATCTAATGTGAAAGCGCATGAAACCGTCGTAATCTTGTAGAAAACATTGTAAAATTGCGAGTAAAACGTTTTCTAAAGATAGAAGTGCGAAGGTTAGCTTGAGTTATGTTAGTTTAAGCTATGTAGCGTCGTGAGACCACCAAAAAGGACGTCATCTAACGAGATAGTGTTGTTTTATTGCATGTACGAAACTGCAATAGGTGAAATGTTGTGAAAGTACACAAAACGGCTTGAACAAGCCAGATACGGCGTGTTGTACCGTTACAAGTGCGAAACTGCTATAATGTGATATTCTCGTTAAAGCGCATGCAAGCATCGTGAAACCTTAAAGAACGATGTCATTTAGCGAGATACAGCGTTCTGTACTGCAATAAGTTGGTGAAAAACTGTGAGGTTATGCAAATATCGTAATTGTGAACGAAACAGTGTAATAGAGCGTTTTTCAATACAAGTACCAATGTTAGGTTAGGTTAAGATATGAACCGTCGTAAAACCGCATTAAACAATGTCACTTAGTGAGATGCAGTGTTTTTCACCATTACAAGTCGGGAACTGCGATATGTAATGTGAAAGCGCTTGCAAACGTCGTTAGGTTAGGTTAGGTTAGGTTAGGTTAGGTTACGTTAGGTTAGGTTTGGTTAGGTTAGGTTAGGTTAGGTTATGTTAGGTTAGGTTAGGTTAGGTTAGGTTAGGTTAAGATATGAACCGCGCTAAAACCGCATTAAACAATGTCACTTAGTGAGATGCAGTGTTTTTCACCTTTACAAGTTGGGAACAGCGATATCTAATGTGAAAGCGCTTGAAACCGTCGTAATGTTGTAGAAAGCAACCTAAAGTAGCGAGTAAAACGTTTTCTAACGATAGAAGTGCGAAGGTTAGGTTAGGTTAGGTTAGTTTAAGCTAGGTAGCGTCGTGAAACTACCAAAAACGACGTCATCTAACGAGATAGTGTTTTATTGCGAGTATTAAACTGCGATAGGTGAAATGTTGTGAATGCACACAAAACGGCATGAACAAGCCAAATACTGCGTGTTCTACCGTTACAAGTGCGAAACTGCTATATTGTGATATTCTCGTTAAAGCGCATGCAAGCATCGTGAAACCTTAAAGAACAATGTCATTTAGCGAGATACAGCGTTCTGTACTGCAATAAGTTGGTGAAAAACTGTGAGGTTATGCAAATATCGTAATTGTGAACGAAACAGTGTAATAGAGCGTTTTTCAATACAAGTACGAATGTTAGGTTAGGTTAAGATATGAACCGTCGTAAAACCGCATTAAACAATGTCACTTAGTGAGATGCAGTGTTTTTCACCATTACAAGTCGGGAACTGCGATATCTAATGTGAAAGCGCTTGCAAACGTCGTTAGGTTAGGTTAGGTTAGGTTAGGTTACGTTAGGTTAGGTTTGGTTAGGTTAGGTTAGGTTAGGTTATGTTAGGTTAGGTTGGGTTAGGTTAGGTTAGGTTACGTTAGGTTAAGGTATGAACCGTCGTAAAACCGCAATAAACAATGTCACTTAGTGAGATGCAGTGTTTTTCACCTTTACAAGTTGGGAACTGCGATGTCTAATGTGAAAGCGCTTGAAACCGTCGTAATGTTGTAGAAAGCAATGTAAAGTAGCGAGTAAAACGTTTTCTAACGATAGAAGTGCGAAGGTTATGTTAGGTTGAGATGTTAGTTTAAGCTAGGTAGCGTCGTGAAACCACCAAAAACGACGTCATCTAACGAGATAGTGTTGTTTTATTGCGAGTACGAAACTGCGATAGGTAAAATGTTGTGAAAACACACAAAATGGCATGAACAAGCCAAATTCTGCGTGTTGTACCGTTACAAGTGCGAAACTGCTATGTTGTGACATTCTCGGTAAAGCGCATGCAAGTATCGTGAAACCTTAAAGAACGATGTCATTTAGCGAGATACAGCGTTCTGTACTGTAATAAGTTGGTGAGAAACTGTGAGGTCAAGCAAATATCGTAATTGTGAACGAAACAGTGTAATTGAGCGTCTTTAGATACAAGTGCGAATGTTAGGTTAGGTTGACATATCAACCGTCGTAAAACCGCATTAAACAATGTCACTTAGTGAGATGTAGTATTTTTCAACATTACAAGTCGGGAACTACGTTATCTAATGTGAAAGTGCATGAAACCGTCGTAATCTTGTAGAAAACATTGTAAAGTGGCGAGTAAAACGTTTTCTAACGAAAGAAGTGCGAAGGTTAGGTTAGGTTAGGTTAGTTTAAGCTAGGTAGCGTCGTGAAACTACCAAAAACGACGTCATCTAACGAGATAGTGTTTTATTGCGAGTATTAAACTGCGATAGGTGAAATGTTGTTAATGCACACAAAACGGCATGAACAAGCCAAATACAGCGTGTTCTACCGTTACAAGTGCGAAACTGCTATATTGTGATATTCTCGTTAAAGTGCATGCAAGCATCGTGAAACCTTAAAGAACAATGTCATTTAGCGAGATACAGCGTTCTGTACTGCAATAAGTTGGTGAAAAACTGTGAGGTTATGCAAATATCGTAATTGTGAACGAAACAGTGTAATAGAGCGTTTTTCAATACAAGTACGAATGTTAGGTTAGGTTAAGATATGAACCGTCGTAAAACCGCATTAAACAATGTCACTTAGTGAGATGCAGTGTTTTTCACCATTACAAGTCGGGAACTGCGATATCTAATGTGAAAGCGCTTGCAAACGTCGTTAGGTTAGGTTAGGTTAGGTTAGGTTACGTTAGGTTAGGTTTGGTTAGGTTAGGTTAGGTTAGTTTATGTTAGGTTAGGTTGGGTTAGGTTAGGTTAGGTTACGTTAGGTTAAGGTATGAACCGTCGTAAAACCGCAATAAACAATGTCACTTAGTGAGATGCAGTGTTTTTCACCTTTACAAGTTGGGAACTGCGATATCTAATGTGAAAGCGCTTGAAACCGTCGTAATGTTGTAGAAAGCAATGTAAAGTAGCGAGTAAAACGTTTTCTAACGATAGAAGTGCGAAGGTTATGTTAGGTTGAGATGTTAGTTTAAGCTAGGTAGCGTCGTGAAACCACCAAAAACGACGTCATCTAACGAGATAGTGTTGTTTTATTGCGAGTACGAAACTGCGATAGGTAAAATGTTGTGAAAACACACAAAATGGCATGAACAAGCCAAATACTGCGTGTTGTACCGTTACAAGTGCGAAACTGCTATGTTGTGACATTCTCGGTAAAGCGCATGCAAGTATCGTGAAACCTTAAAGAACGATGTCATTTAGCGAGATACAGCGTTCTGTACTGTAATAAGTTGGTGAGAAACTGTGAGGTCAAGCAAATATCGTCATTGTGAACGAAACAGTGTAATTGAGCGTCTTTAGATACAAGTGCGAATGTTAGGTTAGGTTGACATATCAACCGTCGTAAAACCGCATTAAACAATGTCACTAAGTGAGATGTAGTATTTTTCAACATTACAAGTCGAGAACTACGTTATCTAATGTGAAAGCGCATGAAACCGTCGTAATCTTGTAGAAAACATTGTAAAGTGGCGAGTAAAACGTTTTCTAACGAAAGAAGTGCGAAGGTTAGGTTAGGTTAGGTTAGTTTAAGCTAGGTAGCGTCGTGAAACTACCAAAAACGACGTCATCTAACGAGATAGTGTTGTTTTATAGCGAGTATTAAACTGCGATAGGTGAAATGTTGTGAAAGCACACAAAACGGCATGAACAAGCCAAATACTGCGTGTTCTACCGTTACAAGTGCGAAACTGCTATATTGTGATATTCTCGTTAAAGCGCATGCAAGCATCGTGAAACCTTAAAGAACAATGTCATTTAGCGAGATACAGCGTTCTGTACTGCAATAAGTTGGTGAAAAACTGTGAGGTTATGCAAATATCGTAATTGTGAACAAAACAGTGTAATAGAGCGTTCTTAGATACAAGTGCGAATGTTAGGTTAAGATATGAACCGTCGTAAAACCGTATTAAACAATGTCAATTAGTGAGATGCAGTGTTTTTCACCATTAAAAGTGGGGAACTGCGATATCTAATGTGAAAGCGCTTGCAACTGTCGTTAGGTTAGGTTAGGTTAGGTTAGGTTACGTTAGGTTAGGTTAGGTCAGGTAAGGTTAGGTTACGTTAGAATAGGTTAGGTTAGGTTACGTTAGGTTAGGTTAAGTTAGGTTAGGTTAGGTTTGGTTAGCTTAGGTTAGGTTAGCTTAGGTTAGGTTAGGTTGGGTTGGGTTGGGTTAGGTTGGGTTAGGTTAGGTTAGGTTAGGTTAGGTTGGGTTAGGTTATTTAGGTTAGGTTAGGTTAGGTTAGGTTGGGTTGGGTTGGGTTAGGTTAGGTTAGGTTAGGTTAGGTAAGATTAGGTTAGGTTAGGTTAGGTTACGTTAGGTTAAGGTATGAACCGTCGTAAAACCGCATTAAACAATGTCACTTAGTGAGATGCAGTGTTTTTCATCTTTACAAGTTGGGAACTGTGATATCTAATGTGAAAGCGCTTGAAACCATCATAATGTTGTAGAAAGCAATGTAAAGTAGCGAGTAAAACGTTTTCTAACGATAGAAGTGCGAAGGTTATGTTAGGTTGAGTTATGTTAGTTTAAGCTAGGTAGCGTCGTGCAACTACCAAAAACAACGTCATCTAACGAGATAGTGTTGTTTTATTGCGAGTACGAAACTGCGATAGGTGAAATGTTGTGAAAGCACACAAAACGGCATGAACAAGCCAAATACTGCGTGTTGTACCGTTATAGTGCGAAACTGCTATGTTGTGATATTCTCGTTAAAGCGCATGCAATCATCGTGAAACCTTAAAGAACGATGTCATTTAGCGAGATACAGCGTTCTGTACTGCAATAAGTTGGTGAAAAACTGTGAGGTTATGCAAATATCCTAATTGTGAACGAAACAGTGTAATAGAGCGTTTTTTAATACAAGTGCGAATGTTAGGTTAGGTTAAGATATGAACCGTCGTAAAACCGCATTAAACAATGTCACTTAGTGAGATGCAGTGTTTTTCACCATTACAAGTCGGGAACTGCGATATCTAATGTGAAAGCGCTTGAAACCGTCGTAATGTTGTAGAAAGCAATGTAAAGTAGCGAGTAAAACGTTTTCTAACGATAGAAGTGCGAAGGTTATGTTAGGTTGAGTTATGTTAGTTTAAGCTAGGTAGCGTCGTGAAACCACCAAAAACGATGTCATCTAACGAGATAGTGTTGTTTTATTGCGAGTACGAAACTGCGATAGGTGAAATATTGGGAAAGCACACAAAATGGCATGAACTAGCCAGATACTGCGTCTTGTGCCGTTACAAGTGCGAAACTGCTTTATTGTGATATTCTCGTTAAAGCGCATGCAAGTATCGTGATACCTTAAAGAACGATGTCATTTAGCGAGATACAGCGTTCTGTACTGTAATAAGTTGGTGAGAAACTGTGAGGTCAAGCAAATATCGTAATTGTGAACGAAACAGTGTAATTGAGCGTATTTAGATACAAGTGCGAATGTTAGGTTAGGTTGAGATATCAACCGTCGTAAAACCGCATTAAACAATGTCACTTAGTGAGATGTAGTGTTTTTCAACATTACAAGTCGGGAACTACGATATCTAATGTGAAAGCGCATGAAACCGTCGTAATCTTGTAGAAAACATTGTAAAATTGCGAGTAAAACGTTTTCTAAAGATAGAAGTGCGAAGGTTAGCTTGAGTTATGTTAGTTTAAGCTATGTAGCGTCGTGAGACCACCAAAAAGGACGTCATCTAACGAAATAGTGTTGTTTTATTGCATGTACGAAACTGCAATAGGTGAAATGTTGTGAAAGTACACAAAACGGCTTGAACAAGCCAGATACTGCGTGTTGTACCGTTACAAGTGCGAAACTGCTATAATGTGATATTCTCGTTAAAGCGCATGCAAGCATCGTGAAACCTTAAAGAACGATGTCATTTAGCGAGATACAGCGTTCTGTACTGCAATAAGTTGGTGAAAAACTGTGAGGTTATGCAAATATCGTAATTGTGAACGAAACAGTGTAATAGAGCGTTTTTCAATACAAGTACGAATGTTAGGTTAGGTTAAGATATGAACCGTCGTAAAACCGCATTAAACAATGTCACTTAGTGAGATGCAGTGTTTTTCACCATTACAAGTCGGGAACTGCGATATCTAATGTGAAAGCGCTTGCAAACGTCGTTAGGTTAGGTTAGGTTAGGTTAGGTTACGTTAGGTTAGGTTTGGTTAGGTTAGGTTAGGTTAGGTTATGTTAGGTTAGGTTGGGTTAGGTTAGGTTAGGTTACGTTAGGTTAAGGTATGAACCGTCGTAAAACCGCAATAAACAATGTCACTTAGTGAGATGCAGTGTTTTTCACCTTTACAAGTTGGGAACTGCGATGTCTAATGTGAAAGCGCTTGAAACCGTCGTAATGTTGTAGAAAGCAATGTAAAGTAGCGAGTAAAACGTTTTCTAACGATAGAAGTGCGAAGGTTATGTTAGGTTGAGTTATGTTAGTTTAAGCTAGGTAGCGTCGTGAAACAACCAAAAACGACGTCATCTAACGAGATATTGTTGTTTTATTGCGAGTACGAAACTGCGATAGGTAAAATGTTGTGAAAACACACAAAATGGCATGAACAAGCCAAATACTGCGTGTTGTACCGTTACAGGTGCGAAACTGCTATGTTGTGACATTCTCGGTAAAGCGCATGCAAGTATCGTGAAACCTTAAAGAACGATGTCATTTAGCGAGATACAGCGTTCTGTACTGTAATAAGTTGGTGAGAAACTGTGAGGTCAAGCAAATATCGTAATTGTGAACGAAACAGTGTAATTGAGCGTCTTTAGATACAAGTGCGAATGTTAGGTTAGGTTGACATATCAACCGTCGTAAAACCGCATTAAACAATGTCACTTAGTGAGATGTAGTATTTTTCAACATTACAAGTCGGGAACTACGTTATCTAATGTGAAAGCGCATGAAACCGTCGTAATCTTGTAGAAAACATTGTAAAGTGGCGAGTAAAACGTTTTCTAACGAAAGAAGTGCGAAGGTTAGGTTAGGTCAGGTTAGTTTAAGCTAGGTAGCGTCGTGAAACTACCAAAAACGACGTCATCTAACGAGATAGTGTTTTATTGCGAGTATTAAACTGCGATAGGTGAAATGTTGTGAATGCACACAAAACGGCATGAACAAGCCAAATACTGCGTGTTCTACCGTTACAAGTGCGAAACTGCTATATTGTGATATTCTCGTTAAAGTGCATGCAAGCATCGTGAAACCTTAAAGAACAATGTCATTTAGCGAGATACAGCGTTCTGTACTGCAATAAGTTGGTGAAAAACTGTGAGGTTATGCAAATATCGTAATTGTGAACGAAACAGTGTAATAGAGCGTTTTTCAATACAAGTACGAATGTTAGGTTAGGTTAAGATATGAACCGTCGTAAAACCGCATTAAGCAATGTCACTTAGTGAGATGCAGTGTTTTTCACCATTACAAGTCGGGAACTGCGATATCTAATGTGAAAGCGCTTGCAAACGTCGTTAGGTTAGGTTAGGTTAGGTTAGGTTACGTTAGGTTAGGTTTGGTTAGGTTAGGTTAGGTTAGGTTATGTTAGGTTAGGTTGGGTTAGGTTAGGTTAGGTTACGTTAGGTTAAGGTATGAACCGTCGTAAAACCGCAATAAACAATGTCACTTAGTGAGATGCAGTGTTTTTCACCTTTACAAGTTGGGAACTGCGATATCTAATGTGAAAGCGCTTGAAACCGTCGTAATGTTGTAGAAAGCAATGTAAAGTAGCGAGTAAAACGTTTTCTAACGATAGAAGTGCGAAGGTTATGTTAGGTTGAGTTATGTTAGTTTAAGCTAGGTAGCGTCGTGAAACCACCAAAAACGACGTCATCTAACGAGATAGTGTTGTTTTATTGCGAGTACGAAACTGCGATAGGTAAAATGTGAAAACACACAAAATGGCATGAACAAGCCAAATACTGCGTGTTGTACCGTTACAAGTGCGAAACTGCTATGTTGTGACATTCTCGGTAAAGCGCATGCAAGTATCGTGAAACCTTAAAGAACGATGTCATTTAGCGAGATACAGCGTTCTGTACTGTAATAAGTTGGTGAGAAACTGTGAGGTCAAGCAAATATCGTCATTGTGAACGAAACAGTGTAATTGAGCGTCTTTAGATACAAGTGCGAATGTTAGGTTAGGTTGACATATCAACCGTCGTAAAACCGCATTAAACAATGTCACTTAGTGAGATGTAGTATTTTTCAACATTACAAGTCGGGAACTACGTTATCTAATGTGAAAGCGCATGAAACCGTCGTAATCTTGTAGAAAACATTGTAAAGTGGCGAGTAAAACGTTTTCTAACGAAAGAAGTGCGAAGGTTAGGTTAGGTTAGGTTAGTTTAAGCTAGGTAGCGTCGTGAAACTACCAAAAACGACGTCATCTAACGAGATAGTGTTGTTTTATAGCGAGTATTAAAGTGCGATAGGTGAAATGTTGTGAAAGCACACAAAACGGCATGAACAAGCCAAATACTGCGTGTTCTACCGTTACAAGTGCGAAACTGCTATATTGTGATATTCTCGTTAAAGCGCATGCAAGCATCGTGAAACCTTAAAGAACAATGTCATTTAGCGAGATACAGCGTTCTGTACTGCAATAAGTTGGTGAAAAACTGTGAGGTGCTGCAAATATCGTAATTGTGAACAAAACAGTGTAATAGAGCGTTCTTAGATACAAGTGCGAATGTTAGGTTAGATTAAGATATGAACCGTCGTAAAACCGTATTAAACAATGTCAATTAGTGAGATGCAGTGTTTTTCACCATTAAAAGTGGGGAACTGCGATATCTAATGTGAAAGCGCTTGCAACTGTCGTTAGGTTAGGTTAGGTTAGGTTAGGTTAGGTTGGGTTGAGTTGGGTTAGGTTAGGTTAGGTTAGGTTAGGTTAGGTTACGTTAGGTTAGGTTAGGTTACGTTAGGTTAGGTTAGGTTAGGTTACGTTAGGTTAGGTTAGGTTAGGTTACGTTAGGTTACGTTAGGTTATGTTAGGTTAGGTTAGGTTAGGTTAGGTCAGGTAAGGTTAGGTTACGTTAGAATAGGTTAGGTTAGGTTACGTTAGGTTAGGTTAAGTTAGGTTAGGTTAGGTTTGGTTAGCTTAGGTTAGGTTAGCTTAGGTTAGGTTAGGTTGGGTTGGGTTGGGTTAGGTTGGGTTAGGTTAGGTTAGGTTAGGTTAGGTTGGGTTAGGTTAGTTTAGGTTAGGTTAGGTTAGGTTAGGTTGGGTTGGGTTGGGTTAGGTTAGGTTAGGTAAGGTTAGGTTAGGTTACGTTAGGTTAAGGTATCAACCGTCGTAAAACCGCATTAAACAATGTCACTTAGTGAGATGCAGTGTTTTTCATCTTTACAAGTTGGGAACTGTGATATCTAATGTGAAAGCGCTTGAAACCATCATAATGTTGTAGAAAGCAATGTAAAGTAGCGAGTAAAACGTTTTCTAACGATAGAAGTGCGAAGGTTATGTTAGGTTGAGTTATGTTAGTTTAAGCTAGGTAGCGTCGTGAAACCACCAAAAACGACGTCATCTAACGAGATAGTGTTGTTTTATTGCGAGTACGAAACTGCGATAGGTAAAATGTTGTGAAAACACACAAAATGGCATGAACAAGCCAAATACTGCGTGTTGTACCGTTACAAGTGCGAAACTGCTATGTTGTGACATTCTCGGTAAAGCGCATGCAAGTATCGTGAAACCTTAAAGAACGATGTCATTTAGCGAGATACAGCGTTCTGTACTGTAATAAGTTGGTGAGAAACTGTGAGGTCAAGCAAATATCGTCATTGTGAACGAAACAGTGTAATTGAGCGTCTTTAGATACAAGTGCGAATGTTAGGTTAGGTTGACATATCAATCATTCAATCAATCAATCAATCAAACTTTCAACCGTCGTAAAACCGCATTAAACAATGTCACTTAGTGAGATGCAGTGTTTTTCACCTTTACAAGTTGGGAACTGCGATGTCTAATGTGAAAGCGCTTGAAACCGTCGTAATGTTGTAGAAAGCAATGTAAAGTAGCGAGTAAAACGTTTTCTAACGATAGAAGTGCGAAGGTTATGTTAGGTTGAGTTATGTTAGTTTAAGCTAGGTAGCGTCGTGAAACAACCAAAAACGACGTCATCTAACGAGATAGTGTTGTTTTATTGCGAGTACGAAACTGCGATAGGTAAAATGTTGTGAAAACACACAAAATGGCATGAACAAGCCAAATACTGCGTGTTGTACCGTTACAGGTGCGAAACTGCTATGTTGTGACATTCTCGGTAAAGCGCATGCAAGTATCGTGAAACCTTAAAGAACGATGTCATTTAGCGAGATACAGCGTTCTGTACTGTAATAAGTTGGTGAGAAACTGTGAGGTCAAGAATATATCGTAATTGTGAACGAAACAGTGTAATTGAGCGTCTTTGGATACAAGTGCGAATGTTAGGTTAGGTTGACATATCAACCGTCGTAAAACCGCATTAAACAATGTAACTTAGTGAGATGTAGTATTTTTCAACATTACAAGTCGGGAACTACGTTATCTAATGTGAAAGCGCATGAAACCGTCGTAATCTTGTAGAAAACATTGTAAAGTGGCGAGTAAAACGTTTTCTAACGAAAGAAGTGCGAAGGTTAGGTTAGGTTAGGTTAGTTTAAGCTAGGTAGCGTCGTGAAACTACCAAAAACGACGTCATCTAACGAGATAGTGTTTTATTGCGAGTATTAAACTGCGATAGGTGAAATGTGAATGCACACAAAACGGCATGAACAAGCCAAATACTGCGTGTTCTACCGTTACAAGTGCGAAACTGCTATATTGTGATATTCTCGTTAAAGTGCATGCAAGCATCGTGAAACCTTAAAGAACAATGTCATTTAGCGAGATACAGCGTTCTGTACTGCAATAAGTTGGTGAAAAACTGTGAGGTTATGCAAATATCGTAATTGTGAACGAAACAGTGTAATAGAGCGTTTTTCAATACAAGTACGAATGTTAGGTTAGGTTAAGATATGAACCGTCGTAAAACCGCATTAAGCAATGTCACTTAGTGAGATGCAGTGTTTTTCACCATTACAAGTCGGGAACTGCGATATCTAATGTGAAAGCGCTTGCAAACGTCGTTAGGTTAGGTTAGGTTAGGTTAGGTTACGTTAGGTTAGGTTTGGTTAGGTTAGGTTAGGTTAGGTTATGTTAGGTTAGGTTGGGTTAGGTTAGGTTAGGTTACGTTAGGTTAAGGTATGAACCGTCGTAAAACCGCAATAAACAATGTCACTTAGTGAGATGCAGTGTTTTTCACCTTTACAAGTTGGGAACTGCGATATCTAATGTGAAAGCGCTTGAAACCGTCGTAATGTTGTAGAAAGCAATGTAAAGTAGCGAGTAAAACGTTTTCTAACGATAGAAGTGCGAAGGTTATGTTAGGTTGAGTTATGTTAGTTTAAGCTAGGTAGCGTCGTGAAACCACCAAAAACGACGTCATCTAACGAGATAGTGTTGTTTTATTGCGAGTACGAAACTGCGATAGGTAAAATGTGAAAACACACAAAATGGCATGAACAAGCCAAATACTGCGTGTTGTACCGTTACAAGTGCGAAATTGCTATGTTGTGACATTCTCGGTAAAGCGCATGCAAGTATCGTGAAACCTTAAAGAACGATGTCATTTAGCGAGATACAGCGTTCTGTACTGTAATAAGTTGGTGAGAAACTGTGAGGTCAAGCAAATATCGTCATTGTGAACGAAACAGTGTAATTGAGCGTCTTTAGATACAAGTGCGAATGTTAGGTTAGGTTGACATATCAACCGTCGTAAAACCGCATTAAACAATGTCACTTAGTGAGATGTAGTATTTTTCAACATTACAAGTCGGGAACTACGTTATCTAATGTGAAAGCGCATGAAACCGTCGTAATCTTGTAGAAAACATTGTAAAGTGGCGAGTAAAACGTTTTCTAACGAAAGAAGTGCGAAGGTTAGGTTAGGTTAGGTTAGTTTAAGCTAGGTAGCGTCGTGAAACTATCAAAAACGACGTCATCTAACGAGATAGTGTTGTTTTATAGCGAGTATTAAACTGCGATAGGTGAAATGTTGTGAAAGCACACAAAACGGCATGAACAAGCCAAATACTGCGTGTTCTACCGTTACAAGTGCGAAACTGCTATATTGTGATATTCTCGTTAAAGCGCATGCAAGCATCGTGAAACCTTAAAGAACAATGTCATTTAGCGAGATACAGCGTTCTGTACTGCAATAAGTTGGTGAAAAACTGTGAGGTTATGCAAATATCGTAATTGTGAACAAAACAGTGTAATAGAGCGTTCTTAGATACAAGTGCGAATGTTAGGTTAGGTTAAGATATGAACCGTCGTAAAACCGTATTAAACAATGTCAATTAGTGAGATGCAGTGTTTTTCACCATTAAAAGTGGGGAACTGCGATATCTAATGTGAAAGCGCTTGCAACTGTCGTTAGGTTAGGTTAGGTTAGGCTAGGTTAGGTTGGGTGTAGTTGGGTTAGGTTAGGTTAGGTTAGGTTAGGTTAGGTTACGTTAGGTTAGGTTAGGTTACGTTAGGTTAGGTTAGGTTAGGTTACGTTAGGTTAGGTTAGGTTAGGTTACGTTAGGTTACGTTAGGTTATGTTAGGTTAGGTTAGGTTAGGTTAGGTCAGGTAAGGTTAGGTTACGTTAGAATAGGTTAGGTTAGGTTACGTTAGGTTAGGTTAAGTTAGGTTAGGTTAGGTTTGGTTAGCTTAGGTTAGGTTAGCTTAGGTTAGGTTAGGTTGGGTTGGGTTGGGTTAGGTTGGGTTAGGTTAGGTTAGGTTAGGTTAGGTTGGGTTAGGTTAGTTTAGGTTAGGTTAGGTTAGGTTAGGTTGGGTTGGGTTGGGTTAGGTTAGGTTAGGTAAGGTTAGGTTAGGTTACGTTAGGTTAAGGTATGAACCGTCGTAAAACCGCATTAAACAATGTCACTTAGTGAGATGCAGTGTTTTTCATCTTTACAGGTTGGGAACTGTGATATCTAATGTGAAAGCGCTTGAAACCATCATAATGTTGTAGAAAGCAATGTAAAGTAGCGAGTAAAACGTTTTCTAACGATAGAAGTGCGAAGGTTATGTTAGGTTGAGTTATGTTAGTTTAAGCTAGGTAGCGTCGTGAAACCACCAAAAACGACGTCATCTAACGAGATAGTGTTGTTTTATTGCGAGTACGAAACTGCGATAGGTAAAATGTTGTGAAAACACACAAAATGGCATGAACAAGCCAAATACTGCGTGTTGTACCGTTACAAGTGCGAAACTGCTATGTTGTGACATTCTCGGTAAAGCGCATGCAAGTATCGTGAAACCTTAAAGAACGATGTCATTTAGCGAGATACAGCGTTCTGTACTGTAATAAGTTGGTGAGAAACTGTGAGGTCAAGCAAATATCGCCATTGTGAACGAAACAGTGTAATTGAGCGTCTTTAGATACAAGTGCGAATGTTAGGTTAGGTTGACATATCAACCGTCGTAAAACCGCATTAAACAATGTCACTTAGTGAGATGTAGTATTTTTCAACATTACAAGTCGGGAACTACGTTATCTAATGTGAAAGCGCATGAAACCGTCGTAATCTTGTAGAAAACATTGTAAAGTGGCGAGTAAAACGTTTTCTAACGAAAGAAGTGCGAAGGTTAGGTTAGGTTAGGTTAGTTTAAGCTAGGTAGCGTCGTGAAACTACCAAAAACGACGTCATCTAACGAGATAGTGTTGTTTTATAGCGAGTATTAAACTGCGATAGGTGAAATGTTGTGAAAGCACACAAAACGGCATGAACAAGCCAAATACTGCGTGTTCTACCGTTACAAGTGCGAAACTGCTATATTGTGATATTCTCGTTAAAGCGCATGCAAGCATCGTGAAACCTTAAAGAACAATGTCATTTAGCGAGATACAGCGTTCTGTACTGCAATAAGTTGGTGAAAAACTGTGAGGTTATGCAAATATCGTAATTGTGAACAAAACAGTGTAATAGAGCGTTCTTAGATACAAGTGCGAATGTTAGGTTAAGATATGAACCGTCGTAAAACCGTATTAAACAATGTCAATTAGTGAGATGCAGTGTTTTTCACCATTAAAAGTGGGGAACTGCGATATCTAATGTGAAAGCGCTTGCAACTGTCGTTAGGTTAGGTTAGGTTAGGTTGGGTTGAGTTGGGTTAGGTTAGGTTAGGTTAGGTTAGGTTAGGTTACGTTAGGTTAGGTTAGGTTACGTTAGGTTAGGTTAGGTTAGGTTACGTTAGGTTAGGTTAGGTTAGGTTACGTTAGGTTACGTTAGGTTATGTTAGGTTAGGTTAGGTTACGTTAGGTTAGGTTAGGTCAGGTAAGGTTAGGTTACGTTAGAATAGGTTAGGTTAGGTTACGTTAGGTTAGGTTAAGTTAGGTTAGGTTAGGTTTGGTTAGCTTAGGTTAGGTTAGCTTAGGTTAGGTTGGGTTGGGTTGGGTTAGGTTGGGTTAGGTTAGGTTAGGTTAGGTTAGGTTGGGTTAGGTTAGTTTAGGTTAGGTTAGGTTAGGTTAGGTTGGGTTGGTTTGGGTTAGGTTAGGTTAGGTTAGGTAAGGTAAGGTTAGGTTAGGTTAGGTTACGTTAGGTTAAGGTATGAACCGTCGTAAAACCGCATTAAACAATGTCACTTAGTGAGATGCAGTGTTTTTCATCTTTACAAGTTGGGAACTGTGATATCTAATGTGAAAGCGCTTGAAACCATCATAATGTTGTAGAAAGCAATGTAAAGTAGCGAGTAAAACGTTTTCTAACGATAGAAGTGCGAAGGTTATGTTAGGTTGAGTTATGTTAGTTTAAGCTCGGTAGCGTCGTGCAACTACCAAAAACAACGTCATCTAACGAGATAGTGTTGTTTTAATGCGAGTACGAAACTGCGATAGGTGAAATGTTGTGAAAGCACACAAAACGGCATGAACAAGCCAAATACTGCGTGTTGTACCGTTATAGTGCGAAACTGCTATGTTGTGATATTCTCGTTAAAGCGCATGCAATCATCGTGAAACCTTAAAGAACGATGTCATTTAGCGAGATACAGCGTTCTGTACTGCAATAAGTTGGTGAAAAACTGTGAGGTTATGCAAATATCCTAATTGTGAACGAAACAGTGTAATAGAGCGTTTTTTAATACAAGTGCGAATGTTAGGTTAGGTTAAGATATGAACCGTCGTAAAACCGCATTAAACAATGTCACTTAGTGAGATGCAGTGTTTTTCACCATTACAAGTCGGGAACTGCGATATATAATGTGAAAGCGCTTGAAACCGTCGTAATGTTGTAGAAAGCAATGTAAAGTAGCGAGTAAAACGTTTTCTAACGATAGAAGTGCGAAGGTTATGTTAGGTTGAGTTATGTTAGTTTAAGCTAGGTAGCGTCGTGAAACCACCAAAAACGATGTCATCTAACGAGATAGTGTTGTTTTATTGCGAGTACGAAACTGCGATAGGTGAAATATTGGGAAAGCACACAAAATGGCATGAACTAGCCAGATACTGCGTCTTGTGCCGTTACAAGTGCGAAACTGCTTTATTGTGATATTCTCGTTAAAGCGCATGCAAGTATCGTGATACCTTAAAGAACGATGTCATTTAGCGAGATACAGCGTTCTGTACTGTAATAAGTTGGTGAGAAACTGTGAGGTCAAGCAAATATCGTAATTGTGAACGAAACAGTGTAATTGAGCGTATTTAGATACAAGTGCGAATGTTAGGTTAGGTTGAGATATCAACCGTCGTAAAACCGCATTAAACAATGTCACTTAGTGAGATGTAGTGTTTTTCAACATTACAAGTCGGGAACTACGATATCTAATGTGAAAGCGCATGAAACCGTCGTAATCTTGTAAAAAACATTGTAAAATTGCGAGTAAAACGTTTTCTAAAGATAGAAGTGCGAAGGTTAGCTTGAGTTATGTTAGTTTAAGCTATGTAGCGTCGTGAGACCACCAAAAAGGACGTCATCTAACGAAATAGTGTTGTTTTATTGCATGTACGAAACTGCAATAGGTGAAATGTTGTGAAAGTACACAAAACGGCTTGAACAAGCCAGATACTGCGTGTTGTACCGTTACAAGTGCGAAACTGCTATAATGTGATATTCTCGTTAAAGCGCATGCAAGCATCGTGAAACCTTAAAGAACGATGTCATTTAGCGAGATACAGCGTTCTGTACTGCAATAAGTTGGTGAAAAACTGTGAGGTTATGCAAATATCGTAATTGTGAACGAAACAGTGTAATAGAGCGTTTTTCAATACAAGTACGAATGTTAGGTTAGGTTAAGATATGAACCGTCGTAAAACCGCATTAAACAATGTCACTTAGTGAGATGCAGTGTTTTTCACCATTACAAGTCGGGAACTGCGATATCTAATGTGAAAGCGCTTGCAAACGTCGTTAGGTTAGGTTAGGTTAGGTTAGGTTACGTTAGGTTAGGTTTGGTTAGGTTAGGTTAGGTTAGGTTATGTTAGGTTAGGTTGGGTTAGGTTAGGTTAGGTTACCTTAGGTTAAGGTATGAACCGTCGTAAAACCGCAATAAACAATGTCACTTAGTGAGATGCAGTGTTTTTCACCTTTACAAGTTGGGAACTGCGATGTCTAATGTGAAAGCGCTTGAAACCGTCGTAATGTTGTAGAAAGCAATGTAAAGTAGCGAGTAAAACGTTTTCTAACGATAGAAGTGCGAAGGTTATGTTAGGTTGAGTTATGTTAGTTTAAGCTAGGTAGCGTCGTGAAACAACCAAAAACGACGTCATCTAACGAGATAGTGTTGTTTTATTGCGAGTACGAAACTGCGATAGGTAAAATGTTGTGAAAACACACAAAATGGCATGAACAAGCCAAATACTGCGTGTTGTACCGTTACAGGTGCGAAACTGCTATGTTGTGACATTCTCGGTAAAGCGCATGCAAGTATCGTGAAACCTTAAAGAACGATGTCATTTAGCGAGATACAGCGTTCTGTACTGTAATAAGTTGGTGAGAAACTGTGAGGTCAAGCAAATATCGTAATTGTGAACGAAACAGTGTAATTGAGCGTCTTTAGATACAAGTGCGAATGTTAGGTTAGGTTGACATATCAACCGTCGTAAAACCGCATTAAACAATGTCACTTAGTGAGATGTAGTATTTTTCAACATTACAAGTCGGGAACTACGTTATCTAATGTGAAAGCGCATGAAACCGTCGTAATCTTGTAGAAAACATTGTAAAGTGGCGAGTAAAACGTTTTCTAACGAAAGAAGTGCGAAGGTTAGGTTCGGTTAGGTTAGTTTAAGCTAGGTAGCGTCGTGAAACTACCAAAAACGACGTCATCTAACGAGATAGTGTTGTTTTATAGCGAGTATTAAACTGCGATAGGTGAAATGTTGTGAAAGCACACAAAACGGCATGAACAAGCCAAATACTGCGTGTTCTACCGTTACAAGTGCGAAACTGCTATATTGTGATATTCTCGTTAAAGCGCATGCAAGCATCGTGAAACCTTAAAGAACAATGTCATTTAGCGAGATACAGCGTTCTGTACTGCAATAAGTTGGTGAAAAACTGTGAGGTTATGCAAATATCCTAATTCTGAACGAAACAGTGTATTAGAGCGTTTTTTAATACAAGTGCGAATGCTAGGTTAGGTTAAGATATGAACCGTCGTAAAACCGCATTAAACAATGTCACTTAGTGAGATGCAGTGTTTTTCACCATTACAAGTCGGGAACTGCGATATCTAATGTGAAAGCGCTTGCAAACGTCGTTAGGTTAGGTTAGGTTTGGTTAGGTTAGGTTAGTTAGGTTACGTTAGGTTAGGTTAGGTTAGGTTAGGTTTGGTTAGGTTAGGTTAGGTTAGGTTAGGTTAGGTTAGGGTATGTTAGGTAAGGTTTGGTTAGGTTAGGTTAGGTTAGGTTGGGTTAGGTAAGGTTAGGTTAGGTTAAGATATGAACCGCGCTAAAACCGCATTAAACAATGTCACTTAGTGAGATGCTGTGTTTTTCACCATTACAAGTCGGGAACTGCGATATCTATAGTGAAAGCGCATGAAACCGTCGTAATCTTGTAGAAAACATTGTAAAGTAGCGAATAAAACGTTTTCTAACGATAGAAGTGCAAAGGTTCGGTTAGTTTGAGCTAGGTAGCGTCGTGAAACCACCAAAAACGATGTCATCTAACGAGATAGTGTTGTTTTATTGCGAGTACGAAACTGCGATAGGTGAAATATTGGGAAAGCACACAAAATGGCATGAACTAGCCAGATACTGCGTCTTGTGCCGTTACAAGTGCGAAACTGCTTTATTGTGATATTCTCGTTAAAGCGCATGCAAGTATCGTGATACCTTAAAGAACGATGTCATTTAGAGAGATACAGCGTTCTGTACTGTAATAAGTTGGTGAGAAACTGTGAGGTCAAGCAAATATCGTAATTGTGAACGAAACAGTGTAATTGAGCGTATTTAGATACAAGTGCGAATGTTAGGTTAGGTTGAGATATCAACCGTCGTAAAACCGCATTAAACAATGTCACTTAGTGAGATGTAGTGTTTTTCAACATTACAAGTCGGGAACTACGATATCTAATGTGAAAGCGCATGAAACCGTCGTAATCTTGTAGAAAACATTGTAAAATTGCGAGTAAAACGTTTTCTAAAGATAGAAGTGCGAAGGTTAGCTTGAGTTATGTTAGTTTAAGCTATGTAGCGTCGTGAGACCACCAAAAAGGACGTCATCTAACGAGATAGTGTTGTTTTATTGCATGTACGAAACTGCAATAGGTGAAATGTTGTGAAAGTACACAAAACGGCTTGAACAAGCCAGATACGGCGTGTTGTACCGTTACAAGTGCGAAACTGCTATAATGTGATATTCTCGTTAAAGCGCATGCAAGCATCGTGAAACCTTAAAGAACGATGTCATTTAGCGAGATACAGCGTTCTGTACTGCAATAAGTTGGTGAAAAACTGTGAGGTTATGCAAATATCGTAATTGTGAACGAAACAGTGTAATAGAGCGTTTTTCAATACAAGTACGAATGTTAGGTTAGGTTAAGATATGAACCGTCGTAAAACCGTATTAAACAATGTCAATTAGTGAGATGCAGTGTTTTTCACCATTAAAAGTGGGGAACTGCGATATCTAATGTGAAAGCGCTTGCAACTGTCGTTAGGTTAGGTTAGGTTAGGTTAGGTTAGGTTGGGTTGAGTTGGGTTAGGTTAGGTTAGGTTAGGTTAGGTTAGGTTACGTTAGGTTAGGTTAGGTTAGGTTACGTTAGGTTAAGGTATGAACCGTCGTAAAACCGCAATAAACAATGTCACTTAGTGAGATGCAGTGTTTTTCACCTTTACAAGTTGGGAACTGCGATATCTAATGTGAAAGCGCTTGAAACCGTCGTAATGTTGTAGAAAGCAATGTAAAGTAGCGAGTAAAACGTTTTCTAACGATAGAAGTGCGAAGGTTAGGTTAGGTTAGGTTAGTTTAATCTAGGTAGCGTCGTGAAACTACCAAAAACGACGTCATCTAACGAGATAGTGTTTTATTGCGAGTATTAAACTGCGATAGGTGAAATGTTGTGAATGCACACAAAACGGCATGAACAAGCCAAATACTGCGTGTTCTACCGTTACAAGTGCGAAACTGCTATGTTGTGACATTCTCGGTAAAGCGCATGCAAGTATCGTGAAACCTTAAAGAACGATGTCATTTAGCGAGATACAGCGTTCTGTACTGTAATAAGTTGGTGAGAAACTGTGAGGTCAAGCAAATATCGTCATTGTGAACGAAACAGTGTAATTGAGCGTCTTTAGATACAAGTGCGAATGTTAGGTTAGGTTGACATATCAACCGTCGTAAAACCGCATTAAACAATGTCACTTAGTGAGATGTAGTATTTTTCAACATTACAAGTCGGGAACTACGTTATCTAATGTGAAAGCGCATGAAACCGTCGTAATCTTGTAGAAAACATTGTAAAGGGGCGAGTAAAACGTTTTCTAACGAAAGAAGTGCGAAGGTTAAGTTAGGTTAGGTTAGTTTAAGCTAGGTAGCGTCGTGAAACTACCAAAAACGACGTCATCTAACGAGATAGTGTTGTTTTATAGCGAGTATTAAACTGCGATAGGTGAAATGTTGTGAAAGCACACAAAACGGCATGAACAAGCCAAATACTGCGTGTTCTACCGTTACAAGTGCGAAACTGCTATATTGTGATATTCTCGTTAAAGCGCATGCAAGCATCGTGAAACCTTAAAGAACAATGTCATTTAGCGAGATACAGCGTTCTGTACTGCAATAAGTTGGTGAAAAACTGTGAGGTTATGCAAATATCGTAATTGTGAACAAAACAGTGTAATAGAGCGTTCTTAGATACAAGTGCGAATGTTAGGTTAGGTTAAGATATGAACCGTCGTAAAACCGTATTAAACAATGTCAATTAGTGAGATGCAGTGTTTTTCACCATTAAAAGTGGGGAACTGCGATATCTAATGTGAAAGCGCTTGCAACTGTCGTTAGGTTAGGTTAGGTTAGGTTAGGTTAGGTTGGGTTGAGTTGAGTTAGGTTAGGTTAGGTTAGGTTAGGTTAGGTTACGTTAGGTTAGGTTAGGTTACGTTAGGTTAGGTTAGGTTAGGTTACGTTAGGTTAGGTTAGGTTAGGTTACGTTAGGTTACGTTAGGTTATGTTAGGTTAGGTTAGGTTACCTTAGGTTAGGTTAGGTCAGGTAAGGTTAGGTTACGTTAGAATAGGTTAGGTTAGGTTACGTTAGGTTAGGTTAAGTTAGGTTAGGTTAGGTTTGGTTAGCTTAGGTTAGGTTAGCTTAGGTTAGGTTAGGTTGGGTTGGGTTGGGTTAGGTTGGGTTAGGTTAGGTTAGGTTAGGTTAGGTTGGGTTAGGTTAGTTTAGGTTAGGTTAGGTTAGGTTAGGTTAGGTTGGGTTGGGTTGGGTTAGGTTAGGTTAGGTTAGGTTAGGTAAGGTTAGGTTAGGTTCGGTTAGGTTACGTTAGGTTAAGGTATGAACCGTCGTAAAACGGCAATAAACAATGTCACTTAGTGAGATGCAGTGTTTTTCATCTTTACAAGTTGGGAACTGTGATATCTAGTGTGAAAGCGCTTGAAACCATCATAATGTTGTAGAAAGCAATGTAAAGTAGCAAGTAAAACGTTTTCTAACGATAGAAGTGCGAAGGTTATGTTAGGTTGAGTTATGTTAGTTTAAGCTAGGTAGCGTCGTGCAACTACCAAAAACAACGTCATCTAACGAGATAGTGTTGTTTTATTGCGAGTACGAAACTGCGATAGGTGAAATGTTGTGAAAGCACACAAAACGGCATGAACAAGCCAAATACTGCGTGTTGTACCGTTACAAGTGCGAAACTGCTATGTTGTGATATTCTCGTTAAAGCGCATGCAATCATCGTGAAACCTTAAAGAACGATGTCATTTAGCGAGATACAGCGTTCTGTACTGCAATAAGTTGGTGAAAAACTGTGAGGTTATGCAAATATCCTAATTGTGAACGAAACAGTGTAATAGAGCGTTTTTTAATACAAGTGCGAATGTTAGGTTAGGTTAAGATATGAACCGTCGTAAAACCGCATTAAACAATGTCACTTAGTGAGATGCAGTGTTTTTCACCATTACAAGTCGGGAACTGCGATATCTAATGTGAAAGCGCTTGAAACCGTCGTAATGTTGTAGAAAGCAATGTAAAGTAGCGAGTAAAACGTTTTCTAACGATAGAAGTGCGAAGGTTATGTTAGGTTGAGTTATGTTAGTTTAAGCTAGGTAGCGTCGTGAAACCACCAAAAACGATGTCATCTAACGAGATAGTGTTGTTTTATTGCGAGTACGAAACTGCGATAGGTGAAATATAGGGAAAGCACACAAAATGGCATGAACTAGCCAGATACTGCGTCTTGTGCCGTTACAAGTGCGAAACTGCTTTATTGTGATATTCTCGTTAAAGCGCATGCAAGTATCGTGATACCTTAAAGAACGATGTCATTTAGCGAGATACAGCGTTCTGTACTGTAATAAGTTGGTGAGAAACTGTGAGGTCAAGCAAATATCGTAATTGTGAACTAAACAGTGTAATTGAGCGTATTTAGATACAAGTGCGAATGTTAGGTTAGGTTGAGATATCAACCGTCGTAAAACCGCATTAAACAATGTCACTTAGTGAGATGTAGTGTTTTTCAACATTACAAGTCGGGAACTACGATATCTAATGTGAAAGCGCATGAAACCGTCGTAATCTTGTAGAAAACATTGTAAAATTGCGAGTAAAACGTTTTCTAAAGATAGAAGTGCGAAGGTTAGCTTGAGTTATGTTAGTTTAAGCTATGTAGCGTCGTGAGACCACCAAAAAGGACGTCATCTAACGAAATAGTGTTGTTTTATTGCGAGTACGAAACTGCGATAGGTAAAATGTTGTGAAAGCACACAAAACGGCATGAACAAGCCAAATACTGCGTGTTGTACCGTTACAAGTGCGAAACTGCTATGTTGTGACATTCTCGGTAAAGCGCATGCAAGTATCGTGAAACCTTAAAGAACGATGTCATTTAGCGAGATACAGCGTTCTGTACTGTAATAAGTTGGTGAGAAACTGTGAGGTCAAGCAAATATCGTAATTGTGAACGAAACAGTGTAATTGAGCGTCTTTAGATACAAGTGCGAATGTTAGGTTAGGTTGACATATCAACCGTCGTAAAACCGCATTAAAAAATGTCACTTAGTGAGATGTAGTGTTTTTCAACATTACAAGTCGGGAACTACGATATCTAATGTGAAAGCGCATGAAACCGTCGTAATCCTGTAGAAAACATTGTAAAGTGGCGAGTAAAACGTTTTCTAACGATAGAAGTGCGAAGGTTAGGTTAGGTTAGGTTAGTTTAAGCTAGGTAGCGTCGTGAAACTACCGAAAACGACGTCATCTAACGAGATAGTGTTGTTTTATAGCGAGTATTAAACTGCGATAGGTGAAATGTTGTGAAAGCACACAAAACGGCATGAACAAGCCAAATACTGCGTGTTCTACCGTTACAAGTGCGAAACTGCTATATTGTGATATTCTCGTTAAAGCGCATGCAAGCATCGTGAAACCTTAAAGAACAATGTCATTTAGCGAGATACAGCGTTCTGTACTGCAATAAGTTGGTGAAAAACTGTGAGGTTATGCAAATATTGTAATTGTGAACGAAAAAGTGTAATAGAGCGTTTTTCAATACAAGTACGAATGTTAGGTTAGGTTAAGATATGAACCGTCGTAAAACCGCATTAAACAATGTCACTTAGTGAGATGCAGTGTTTTTCACCATTACAAGTCGGGAACTGCGATATCTAATGTGAAAGCGCTTGCAAACGTCGTTAGGTTAGGTTAGGTTAGGTTAGGTTAGGTTACGTTAGGTTAGGTTTGGTTAGGTTAGGTTAGGTTAGGTTATGTTAGGTTAGGTTAGGTTAGGTTGGGTTAGGTTAGGTTAGGTTACGTTAGGTTAAGGTATGAACCGTCGTAAAACCGCAATAAACAATGTCACTTAGTGAGATGCAGTGTTTTTCACCTTTACAAGTTGGGAACTGCGATATCTAATGTGAAAGCGCTTGAAACCGTCGTAATGTTGTAGAAAGCAATGTAAAGTAGCGAGTAAAACGTTTTCTAACGATAGAAGTGCGAAGGTTATGTTAGGTTGAGTTATGTTAGTTTAAGCTAGGTAGCGTCGTGAAACCACCAAAAACGACGTCATCTAACGAGATAGTGTTGTTTTATTGCGAGTACGAAACTGCGATAGGTAAAATGTTGTGAAAGCACACAAAACGGCATGAACAAGCCAAATACTGCGTGTTGTACCGTTACAAATGCGAAACTGCTATGTTGTGACATTCTCGGTAAAGCGCATGCAAGTATCGTGAAACCTTAAAGAACGATGTCATTTAGCGAGATACAGCGTTCTGTACTGTAATAATTTGGTGAGAAACTGTGAGGTCAAGCAAATATCGTAATTGTGAACGAAACAGTGTAATTGAGCGTCTTTAGATACAAGTGCGAATGTTAGGTTAGGTTGACATATAAACCGTCGTAAAACCGCATTAAACAATGTCACTTAGTGAGATGTGGTGTTTTTCAACATTACAAGTCGGCAACTACGATATCTAATGTGAAAGCGCATGAAACCGTCGTAATCTTGTAGAAAACATTGTAAAGTGGCGAGTAAAACGTTTTTTAACGATAGAAGTGCGAAGGTTAGGTTAGGTTAGGTTAGTTTAAGCTAGGTAGCGTCGTGAAACTACCAAAAACGACGTCATCTAACGAGATAGTGTTGTTTTATAGCGAGTATTAAACTGCGATAGGTGAAATGTTGTGAAAGCACACAAAACGGCATGAACAAGCCAAATACTGCGTGTTCTACCGTTACAAGTGCGAAACTGCTATATTGTGATATTCTCGTTAAAGTGCATGCAAGCATCGTGAAACCTTAAAGAACAATGTCATTTAGCGAGATACAGCGTTCTGTACTGTAATAAGTTGGTGAGAAACTGTGAGGTCAAGCAAATATCGTAATTGTGAACGAAACAGTGTAATTGAGCGTCTTTAGATACAAGTGCGAATGTTAGGTTAGGTTAAGATATGAACCGTCGTAAAACCGCATTAAACAATGTCAATTACTGAGATGCAGTGTTTTTCATCATTAAAAGTGGGGAACTGCGATATTTAATGTGAAAGCGCTTGCAACCGTCGTTAGGTTAGGTTAGGTTAGGTTAGGTTAGGTTTGGTTAGGTTAGGTTAGGTTAGGTTAGGTTAGGTTGGGTTGAGTTGGGTTAGGTTAGGTTAGGTTAGGTTGGGTTAGGTTAGGTTAGGTTAGGTTAGGTTACATTAGGTTAGGTTAGGTTACGTTAGGTTAGGTTAGGTTAGGTTACGTTAGGTTAGGTTAGGTTAGGTAAGGATAATTTGGTTAGGTAAGGTTAGGTTAGGTTAGGTTGGGTTGGGTGTTGTTGGGTTGGGTTGGGTTGGGTTAGGTTGGGTTAGGTTAGGTTAGGTTACGTTAGGTTAGGTTAGGTTAGGTTACGTTAGGTTATGTTAGGTTAGGTTAGGTTACGTTAGGTTAGGTTAGGTCAGGTAAGGTTAGGTTACGTTAGAATAGGTTAGGTTAGGTTAGGTTACGTTAGGTTAGGTTAAGTTAGGTTAGGTTAGGTTTGGTTAGCTTAGGTTAGGTTAGCTTAGGTTAGGTTAGGTTGGGTTGGGTTGGGTTAGGTTGGGTTAGGTTAGGTTAGGTTGGGTTAGGTTAGTTTAGGTTAGGTTAGGTTAGGTTAGGTTGGGTTGGGTTGGGTTAGGCTAGGTTAGGTTAGGTTAGGTAAGGTTAGGTTAGGTTAGGTTAGGTTACGTTAGGTTAAGGTATGAACCGTCGTAAAACCGCATTAAACAATGTCACTTAGTGAGATGCAGTGTTTTTCACCTTTACAAGTTGAGAACTGTGATATCTAATGTGAAAGCGCTTGAAACCGTCATAATGTTGTAGAAAGCAATGTAAAGTAGCGAGTAAAACGTTTTCTAACGATAGAAGTGCGAAGGTTATGTTAGGTTGAGTTATGTTAGTTTAAGCTAGGTAGCGTCGTGCAACTACCAAAAACAACGTCATCTAACGAGATAGTGTTGTTTTATTGCGAGTACGAAACTGCGATAGGTGAAATGTTGTGAAAGCACACAAAACGGCATGAACAAGCCAAATAGTGCGTGTTGTACCGTTACAAGTGCGAAACTGCTATGTTGTGATATTCTCGTTAAAGCGCATGAAAGCATCGTGAAACCTTAAAGAACGATGTCATTTAGCGAGATACAGCGTCGTTCTGTACTGCAATAAGTTGGTGAAAAACTGTGAGGTTATGCAAATATCCTAATTGTGAACGAAACAGTGTAATAGAGCGTTTTTTAATACAAGTGCGAATGTTAGGTTAGGTTAAGATATGAACCGTCGTAAAACCGCATTAAACAATGTCACTTAGTGAGATGCAGTGTTTTTCACCATTACAAGTCGGGAACTGCGATATCTAATGTGAAAGCGCTTGCAAACGTCGTTAGGTTAGGTTAGGTTTGGTTAGGTTAGGTTAGGTTAGGTTACGTTAGGTTAGGTTAGGTTAGGTTTGGTTAGGTTAGGTTAGGTTAGGTTAGGGTATGTTAGGTAAGGTTTGGTTAGGTTAGGTTAGGTTAGGTTGGGTTAGGTAAGGTTAGGTTAGGTTAAGATATGAACCGTGCTAAAACCGCATTAAACAATGTCACTTAGTGAGATGCTGTGTTTTCCACCATTACAAGTCGGGAACTGCGATATCTAATGTGAAAGCGCATGAAACCGTCGTAATCTTGTAGAAAACATTGTAAAGTAGCGAATAAAACGTTTTCTAACGATAGAAGTGCGAAGGTTCGGTTAGTTTGAGTTAGGTAGCGTCGTGAAACCACCAAAAACGATGTCATCTAACGAGATAGTGTTGTTTTATTGCGAGTACAAAACTGCGATAGGTGAAATATTGGGAAAGCACACAAAATGGCATGAACTAGCCAGATACTGCGTCTTGTGCCGTTACAAGTGCGAAACTGCTTTATTGTGATATTCTCGTTAAAGTGCATGCAAGTATCGTGAAACCTTAAAGAACGATGTCATCTAGCGAGATACAGCGTTCTGTACTGTAATAAGTTGGTGAGAAACTGTGAGGTCAAGCAAATATCGTAATTGTGAACGAAACAGTGTAATTGAGCGTATTTAGATACAAGTGGGAATGTTAGGTTAGGTTGAGATATCAACCGTCGTAAAACCGCATTAAACAATGTCACTTAGTGAGATGTAGTGTTTTTCAACATTACAAGTCGGGAACTACGATATCTAATGTGAAAGCGCATGAAACCGTCGTAATCTTGTAGAAAACATTGTAAAATTGCGAGTAAAACGTTTTCTAAAGATAGAAGTGCGAAGGTTAGCTTGAGTTATGTTAGTTTAAGCTATGTAGCGTCGTGAGACCACCAAAAAGGACGTCATCTAACGAGAAAGTGTTGTTTTATTGCATGTACGAAACTGCAATAGGTGAAATGTTGTGAAAGTACACAAAACGGCTTGAACAAGCCAGATACTGCGTGTTGTACCGTTACAAGTGCGAAACTGCTATAATGTGATATTCTCGTTAAAGCGCATGCAAGCATCGTGAAACCTTAAAGAACGATGTCATTTAGCGAGATACAGCGTTCTGTACTGCAATAAGTTGGTGAAAAACTGTGAGGTTATGCAAATATCGTAATTGTGAACGAAACAGTGTAATAGAGCGTTTTTCAATACAAGTACGAATGTTAGGTTAGGTTAAGATATGAACCGTCGTAAAACCGCATTAAACAATGTCACTTAGTGAGATGCAGTGTTTTCACCATTACAAGTCGGGAACTGCGATATCTAATGTGAAAGCGCTTGCAAACGTCGTTAGGTTAGGTTAGGTTAGGTTAGGTTAGGTTACGTTAGGTTAGGTTTGGTTAGGTTAGGTTAGGTTAGGTTATGTTAGGTTAGGTTGGGTTAGGTTAGGTTAGGTTAGGTTAGGTTAAGATATGAACCGCGCTAAAACCGCATTAAACAATGTCACTTAGTGAGATGCAGTGTTTTTCACCTTTACAAGTTGGGAACTGCGATATCTAATGTGACAGCGCTTGAAACCGTCGTAATGTTGTAGAAAGCAATGTAAAGTAGCGAGTAAAACGTTTTCTAACGATAGAAGTGCGAAGGTTATGTTAGGTTGAGTTATGTTAGTTTAAGCTAGGTAGCGTCGTGAAACCACCAAAAACGACGTCATCTAACGAGATAGTGTTGTTTTATTGCGAGTACGAAACTGCGATAGGTGAAATGTTGTGAAAGCACACAAAACGGCATGAACAAGCCAAATACTGCGTGTTGTACCGTTACAAGTGCGAAACTGCTATGTTGTGATATTCTCGTTAAAGCGCATGAAAGCATCGTGAAACCTTAAAGAACGATGTCATTTAGCGAGATACAGCGTTCTGTACTGCAATAAGTTGGTGAAAAACTGTGAGGTTATGCAAATATCCTAATTGTGAACGAAACAGTGTAATAGAGCGTTTTTTAATACAAGTGCGAATGTTAGGTTAGGTTAAGATATGAACCGTCGTAAAACCGCATTAAACAATGTCACTTAGTGAGATGCAGTGTTTTTCACCACTACAAGTCGGGAACTGCGATATCTAATGTGAAAGCGCTTGCAAACGTCGTTAGGTTAGGTTAGGTTTGGTTAGGTTAGGTTAGGTTACGTTAGGTTAGGTTAGGTTAGGTTTGGTTAGGTTAGGTTAGGTTAGGTTAGGGTATGTTAGGTAAGGTTTGGTTAGGTTAGGTTAGGTTAGGTTGGGTTAGGTAAGGTTAGGTTAGGTTAAGATATGAACCGCGCTAAAACCGCATTAAACAATGTCACTTAGTGAGATGCTGTGTTTTCCACCATTACCAGTCGGGAACTGCGATATCTAATGTGAAAGCGCATGAAACCGTCGTAATCTTGTAGAAAACATTGTAAAGTAGCGAATAAAACGTTTTCTATCGATAGAAGTGCGAAGGTTCGGTTAGTTTGAGCTAGGTAGCGTCGTGAAACCACCAAAAACGATGTCATCTAACGAGATATGAGTACGAAACTGCGATAGGTGAAATATTGGGAAAACACACAAAATGGCATGAACTAGCCAGATACTGCGTCTTGTGCCGTTACAAGTGCGAAACTGCTTTATTGTGATATTCTCGTTAAAGCGCATGCAAGTATCGTGAAACCTTAAAGAACGATGTCATCTAGCGAGATACAGCGTTCTGTACTGTAATAAGTTGGTGAGAAACTGTGAGGTCAAGCAAATATCGTAATTGTGAACGAAACAGTGTAATTGAGCGTCTTTAGATACAAGTGCGAATGTTAAATTAGGTTGACATAACCGTCGTAAAACCGCATTAAACAATGTCACTTAGTGAGATGTAGTGTTTTTCAACATTACAAGTCGGTAACTACGATATCTAATGTGAAAGCGCATGAAACCGTCGTAATCTTGTAGAAAACATTGTAAAGTGGCGAGTAAAACGTTTTCTAAAGATAGAAGTGCGAAGGTTAGCTTGAGTTATGTTAGTTTAAGCTATGTAGCGTCGTGAGACCACCAAAAAGGACGTCATCTAACGAGATAGTGTTGTTTTTTGCATGTACGAAACTGCAATAGGTGAAATGTTGTGAAAGTACACAAAACGGCTTGAACAAGCCAGATACTGCGTGTTGTACCGTTCCAAGTGCGAAACTGCTATGTTGTGTTATTCTCGTTAAAGCGCATGCAAGCATCGTGAAACCTTAAAGAACGATGTCATTTAGCGAGATACAGCGTTCTGTACTGCAATAAGTTGGTGAAAAACTGTGAGGTTATGCAAATATCGTAATTGTGAACGAAACAGTGTAATAGAGCGTTTTTCAATACAAGTACGAATGTTAGGTTAGGTTAAGATATGAACCGTCGTAAAACCGCATTAAACAATGTCACTTAGTGAGATGCAGTGTTTTCACCATTACAAGTCGGGAACTGCGATATCTAATGTGAAAGCGCTTGCAAACGTCGTTAGGTTAGGTTAGGTTAGGTTAGGTTAGGTTAGGTTAGGTTAGGTTACGTTAGGTTAGGTTTGGTTAGGTTAGGTTAGGTTAGGTTAGGTTATGTTAGGTTAGGTTGGGTTAGGTTAGGTTAGGTTAGGTTAGGTTAAGATATGAACCGCGCTAAAACCGCATTAAACAATGTCACTTAGGGAGATGCAGTATTTTTCACCTTTACAAGTTGGAAACTGCGATATCTAATGTGAAAGCGCTTGAAACCGTCGTAATGTTGTAGAAAGCAATGTAAAGTAGTGAGTAAAACGTTTTCTAACGATAGAAGTGCGAAGGTTATGTTAGGTTGAGTTATGTTAGTTTAAGCTAGGTAGCGTCGTGAAACCACCAAAAACGACGTCATCTAACGAGATAGTGTTGTTTTAATGCGAGTACGAAACTGCGATAGGTAAAATGTTGTGAAAGCACACAAAACGGCATGAACAAGCCAAATACTGCGTGTTGTACCGTTACAAGTGCGAAACTGCTATGTTGTGACATTCTCGGTAAAGCGCATGCAAGTATCGTGAAACCTAAAGAACGATGTCATTTAGCGAGATACAGCGTTCTGTACTGCAATAAGTTGGTGAAAAACTGTGAGGTTATGCAAATATCGTAATTCTGAACGAAACAGTGTAATAGAGCGTTTTTCAATACAAGTACGAATGTTAGGTTAGGTTAAGATATGAACCGTCGTAAAACCGCATTAAACAATGTCACTTAGTGAGATGCAGTGTTTTTCACCATTACAAGTCGGGAACTGCGATATCTAATGTGAAAGCGCTTGCAAACGTCGTTAGGTTAGGTTAGGTTAGGTTAGGGTAGGTTTGGTTAGGTTAGGTTAGGTTAGGTTATGTTAGGTTAGGTTGGGTTAGGTTAGGTTAGGTTACGTTAGGTTAAGGTATGAACCGTCGTAAAACCGCAATAAACAATGTCACTTAGTGAGATGCAGTGTTTTTCACCTTTACAAGTTGGGAACTGCGATATCTATTGTGAAAGCGCTTGAAACCGTCGTAATGTTGTAGAAAGCAATGTAAAGTAGCGAGTAAAACGTTTTCTAATGATAGAAGTGCGAAGGTTATGTTAGGTTGAGTTATGTTAGTTTAAGCTAGGTAGCGTCGTGAAACCACCAAAAACGACGTCATCTAACGAGATAGTGTTGTTTTATTGCGAGTACGAAACTGCGATAGGTAAAATGTTGTGAAAGCACACAAAACGGCATGAACAAGCCAAATACTGCGTGTTGTACCGTTACAAGTGCGAAACTGCTATGTTGTGACATTCTCGGTAAAGCGCATGCAAGTATCGTGAAACCTTAAAGAACGATGTCATTTAGCGAGATACAGCGTTCTGTACTGCAATAAGTTGGTGAAAAACTGTGAGGTTATGCAAATATCCTAATTGTGAACGAAACAGTGTAATAGAGCGTTTTTTAATACAAGTGCGAATGTTAGGTTAGGGTAAGATATGAACCATCGTAAAACCGCATTAATCAATGTCACTTAGTGAGATGCAGTGTTTTTCACCATTACAAGTCGGGAACTGCGATATCTAATGTGAAAGCGCTTGCAAACGTCGTTAGGTTAGGTTAGGTTAGGTTAGGTTAGGTTAGGTTAGGTTAGGTTACGTTAGGTTAGGTTAGGTTAGATTAGGTTAGGTTGGGTTGAGTTGGGTTAGGTTAGGTTAGGTTAGGTTAGGTTAGGTTGGGTTAGGTTAGGTTAGGTTAGGTTAGGTTACGTTAGGTTAGGTTAGGTTAGGTTACGTTAGGTTAGGTTAGGTTAGGTAAGGATAATTTGGTTAGGTTAGGTAAGGTTAGGTTAGGTTAGGTTAGGTTGGGTTGGGTGTTGTTGGGTTGGGTTGGGTTGGGTTAGGTTGGGTTAGGTTAGGTTAGGTTACGTTAGGTTAGGTTAGGTTAGGTTACGTTAGGTTATGTTAGGTTAGGTTAGGTTACGTTAGGTTAGGTTAGGTCAGGTAAGGTTAGGTTACGTTAGAATAGGTTAGGTTAGGTTACGTTAGGTTAGGTAAAGTTAGGTTAGGTTAGGTTTGGTTAGGTTAGGTTAGGTTAGCTTAGGTTAGGTTAGGTTGGGTTGGGTTGGGTTAGGTTGGGTTAGGTTAGGTTAGGTTAGGTTAGGTTGGGTTAGGTTAGTTTAGGTTAGGTAAGGTTAGGTTAGGTTAGGTTAGGTTAGGTTAAGGTATGAACCGTCGTAAAACCGCATTAAACAATGTCACTTAGTGAGATGCAGTGTTTTTCACCTTTACAAGTTGGGAACTGTGATATCTAATGTGAAAGCGCTTGAAACCGTCGTAATGTTGTAGAAAGCAATGTAAAGTAGCGAATAAAACGTTTTCTAACGATAGAAGTGCGAAGGTCATGTTAGTTTGAGTTATGTTAGTTTAAGCTAGGTAGCGTCGTGAAACTACCAAAAACAACGTCATCTAACGAGATAGTGTTGTTTTATTGCGAGTACGAAACTGCGATAGGTGAAATGTTGTGAAAGCACACAAAACGGCATGAACAAGCCAAATACTGCGTGTTGTACCGTTACAAGTGCGAAACTGCTATGTTGTGATATTCTCGTTAAAGCGCATGCAAGCATCGTGAAACCTTAAAGAACGATGTCATTTAGCGAGATACAGCGTTCTGTACTGCAATACGTTGGTGAAAAACTGTGAGGTTATGCAAATATCCTAATTGTGAACGAAACAGTGTAATAGAGCGTTTTTTAATACAAGTGCGAATGTTAGGCTAGGTTAAGATATGAACCGTCGTAAAACCGCATTAAACAATGTCACTTAGTGAGATGCAGTGTTTTTCACCATTACAAGTCGGGAACTGCGATATCTAATGTGAAAGCGCTTGCAAACGTCGTTAGGTTAGGTTAGGTTAGGTTAGGTTAGGTTAGGTTAGGTTACGTTAGGTTAGGTTAGGTTAGGTTTGGTTAGGTTTGGTTAGGTTAGGTTAGGGTATGTTAGGTAAGGTTTGGTTAGGTTAGGTTAGGTTAGGTTGGTTTAGGTAAGGTTAGGTTAGGTTAAGATATGAACCGCGCTAAAACCGCATTAAACAATGTCACTTAGTGAGATGCTGTGTTTTTCACCATTACAAGTCAGGAACTGCGATATCTAATGTGAAAGCGCATGAAACCGTCGTAATCTTGTAGAAAACATTGTAAAGTAGCGAATAAAACGTTTTCTAACGATAGAAGTGCGAAGGATCGGTTAGTTTGAGCTACGTAGCTTCGTGAAACCACCAAAAACGATGTCATCTAACAAGATAGTGTTGTTTTATTGCGAGTACGAAACTGCGATAGGTGAAATATTGGGAAAGCACACAAAATGGCATGAACTAGCCAGATACTGCGTCTTGTGCCGTTACAAGTGCCAAGCTGCTTTATTGTGATATTCTCGTTAAAGCGCATGCAAGTATCGTGAAACCTTAAAGAACGATGTCATTTAGCGAGATACAGCGTTCTGTACTGTAATAAGTTGGTGAGAAACTGTGAGGTCAAGCAAATATCGTAATTGTGAACGAAACAGTGTAATTGAGCGTCTTTAGATACAAGTGCGAATGTTAGGTTAGGTTGACATATCAACCGTCGTAAAACCGCATTAAACAATGTCATTTAGTGAGATGTAGTGTTTTTCAACATTACAAGTCGGGAACTACGATATCTATTGTGAAAGCGCATGAAACCGTCGTAATCTTGTAGAAAACATTGTAAAGTTGCGAGTAAAACGTTTTCTAACGATAGAACTTCTCGGTGCTGCTGTAGCTAGGAAGAGGGTGGCAGGCTGGCGATATGTCTGGACAAAGGATGGACGAATTTTTGCTCGTCGAGACGAAAACTCTGCCGTTCTGCGCTTAAATTCCGCAAGCGACTTGGAGAAGATGACGCAGTCAGCCGACGCGTCATAATTATGAGACTGTTGCCTACGTGGCCCTTTTTTCTTTTTTTCTTGTAGATTACTGCCGTCATGGCTGTAAAACCTTCTTCACTTAAACACCTACCTGGATATGATCACTTGTCTTTTCTGCATGTGAATGCGCGATCGCTGGAATCCAAACATGACGAATTCGAACTATTTCTTGCTAGCACGGGCGTACCGTTTGATATCATCATGGTATCTGAAACGTGGTACACAAAGTATTCCGTGCCGTTCGCCCAACCAGGCTACCAAGGCTTTGCTTTAAACCGCTCTCAACGTAAAGGAGGGGGCGTGCTGTTGTTGGCTAAGGCTGAGCTAAACGTGAGCATCATTGACGAATTCTCCGTTTCAAATGCTAACTTCGAAGTTCTAAGTGTGCGTAGTCGATCCAATATCTTTTGTGTCGTCTACCGCCCACCTGACGCCAATATACACACCTTTTTCTGTTTTCTTGAAGAATATTTTGACTTCATTCGTTCCAACAAATATTCTCTTTTTCTTGCCGGTGATTTCAATATAGACATGCTAAAAACCTCAAGAGATCAGATCGAACTGTCAGCTTTACTGCAGTCAAACGGGTTTGTAAACACTATTGTAAATTCTACCCGCATTACTCATTCGTCAAATACCCTTATCGATCTATTCATCACTAACACCGACAGAAAAAACCTTTGTAGCGGTTCGATTGCAAGCGATATGAGTGACCATCTTCCCATCTTTACTTTCATCGAAAATGAAGTGCCAACTAAGCGGATTATCGATCCGCCTCAGCGTTTCCAAGATATAAACAGTGCATCTCTGGCCGCTTTCCGTAACGAGGTTGAAGCCCACGACTGGCGTCAAGTTTTTAGAAAACATGACTCAAATTCCATGTACGAGACCTTTATTGCTGAACTGAGGACACTGTACAATAAGCACTTCCCATACGTTGTCAGGCATAGAAGTAATAAATCGCGAAAACCATGGCTAACCAATTACCTTCGCAGCCAAATCAAGGTAAAAAATAACCTTTATTGGGATTTCATCAGGACCAGAAACCCTGAAACATGGAAAAAATTTAAATCTTTCCGAAATCGTTTGAATGCTACGCTAAAGAAAGCAAAGGAAGAATATTTTTTCAAGCATTTCTCTGTCGCGGCAAACACTGAGCTGTTGTGGAAACGACTAAACGCCATAGTTCATCCTAAGACTGACCGTGCGATTTCGAGCCTGTGTGTAAACGGTCTCATGAAGTGCGGTTCAGATTTGTCAAACGCACTCAATGACCATTTCATTGCGGTAGGCCAGTCAGGCGCTTGCAACGTAAATCCATATCCCATTCAAGGTACCAGTTCGCCCTACTCCAGTATGGTATTTTTCCCAACAACGGAGAGTGAAGTTGTCGGTATATTTAGGAGCTTAAAAACTTCTAGATCACTGGATGCAAACGACATGCAAATCCGCCCTATAAAGCACATCATCGACATTATTGCTCCTATTCTGACAACACTGTACAATTTAGTGCTTGAAAGTAGCTGTTTTCCAGAAAAAATGCAAACAGCAAGGGTAATTGCCATACACAAGGGGGGCGATGAAAATGATTTGGGAAATTTTAGACCAATTTCTATACTCCCAATCTTATCTAAAGGCCTGGAAAAGATTATTCACGCACGACTTGTTCGCTTCCTGAATAAACACTCTTTCATTTCATTGGCCCAGTACGGGTTCTTGAAAGGAAAATCCACAGAACAAGCACTACTTGCTCAAAAAGAATGTATAATAGATGCCTTTGAAGATAAAAATATAGTACTAGGTGTATACATCGACTTCTCAAAAGCTTTTGATTGTGTGCAACATAACCTACTACTGTATAAGCTAGAGCACTATGGCGTGCGTGGGAGGTCCAATGACCTTCTGCGTTCATACCTTCGCCATAGAAGTCAATTTGTCACAAATGACACTTTCGATTCAAAGACTAAACGCCTGAAGTCCGGGGTGCCCCAGGGCAGTATACTCGGCCCGCTCCTATTCATCGTCTACATAAACGACATTTTTTCCTCTTTTACTAATTGTAAGTGGGTAGGTTACGCCGATGATACAGCCCTTTTTTTCAGCGGAGTAAAGCCGGATGGGTTGGTATCTTTAGCTAATGATGCGCTTGCAGAAGTATCAGCGTGGTCAAAAAGAAATTCCTTGAAAATTAACACAAAAAAGACTCAAGCCATAATTTTCCGCACTAGAAACAGAGTTATTGAACTGACAAAAAAGTTGTATCTTGATAATGACGAAATTAGTGTTGTTAGAGAGATCAAAGCTTTGGGTGTCACTTTCACAGAAACATTGTCGTGGAATAAGCATGTGCAAAATGTTTGCAACAAGTTAAACTCCGTCACTGCATTAATTAATAAAAACCGTCAAATATTACCAGTAAAAGCTAAACGTCTGATATATAATGGATTATTTTTATCGACATTAAATTATTGTCATCTTGTATGGGGTACTACATCCTCTGACAACTTGAAAAAACTCGGTATATGCCAAAAGCGCGCAATTCGTGCAATAGCCAACGTTCCGTATGCTACTCATACTGCCCCTTATTTTGAAGCATATAATATACTCAAAGTTAAATTCGTCTACGCATTCCGTCTTTCCTGTACATACCGTCTCGCCATGAGGACTAATAACACCGAATTCATCAGTTCGTTTCGCCTAGCAAGACGTCACTATACATACGACACAAGAAGTCAGGATGACTGGATCCAGCCAATATGCCGCACAAACTATGGCAATCAGTCTGTATCGTATCAACTAGCCGTAATCTTAAACAAATATGCAAAACATGGCATAGCCACTGAGTCGGCCTCAGCACGCACCTTTCGCTCATTCTTATCGGGTGAAGTTTAGACTTCGTTTCACACTAACATCTAGTCGTATTCATCAGTCGCAGAATGATACGCACGGTTCATCTGTTTGTACATGGCGTTTTTTTTTCTCTTTTTGTCTGTGTGCGTTTGGCTTGCTCATTCTCTTTCGGAAATTGTTTACTTTTTTTTGTTTTTTTTTTTGCATACGAATTTTTTTGTACTGTGCGTTGAAATTGTAATCTTCTTTTCACCAATAGGACTTATTATCATGGTCCACATAATAAACCGAGGCTATAACATTTCTCATACTAGAGAAATGTGCTCAGTGTTGGTAACTATTACCTGTTTTAGACTTCGTTCAAATGACTGTTACGTTCATGTCGTTTACCAATGACAACGGCATGTTTTTTAACGTTTTTTTATGTTCTCAGTGTAATACTGATTTATTGCCTTTGCAGTTTTTTTGTTGGATTATTTATCAACTTCTGTTGTACACGTAATCATTACCTACAGCTGTCCGTGTTTTTCTTTTTTGTCCTTTTTTCCATAAGTCTTATGAATGTGTATTACTATGTATAATGATGTATAAAGACCAAGTCCTCCCATGTTTCTCCTAGAAATCGCTACATTTGCCTCTTCCTGTCAATGTGCATTCAAATCAAATGTTTTATTTTCCAGCAAAATCAATTTTTGTGTGGTTGATCATTGTTACTGCTGGACTTTGTAGGGGGCCGGAGCTTTGTCAAGCCGCAGTACTGCGGCTTTTTTTCCGTCACCCCCATATTTCTCTATGAGAAATAAAAGTTGATTGATTGATTGATTGAGAAGTGCGAAGGTTAGGTTAGGTTAGGTTAGTTTAAGCTAGGTAGCGTCGTGAAACTACCAAAAACGACGTCATCTAACGAGATAGTGTTGTTTCATTGCGAGTATTGAACTGCGATAGGTGAAATGTTGTGAATGCACACTAAACGGCATGAACAAGCCAAATACTGCGTGTTCTACCGTTACAAGTGCGAAACTGCTATATTGTGATATTCTCGTTAAAGCGCATGCAAGCATCGTGAAACCTTAAAGAACAATGTCATTTAGCGAGATACAGCGTTCTGTACTGCAATAAGTTGGTGAAAAACTGTGAGGTTAAGCAAATATCGTAATTGTGAACGAAACAGTGTAATAGAGCGTTTTTCAATACAAGTACGAATGTTAGGTTAGGTTAAGGTATGAACCGTCGTAAAACCGCAATAAACAATGTCACTTAGTGAGATGCAGTGTTTTTCACCTTTACAAGTTGGGAACTGCGATATCTAATGTGAAAGCGCTTGAAACCGTCGTAATGTTGTAGAAAGCAATGTAAAGTAGCGAGTAAAACGTTTTCTAACGATAGAAGTGCGAAGGTTATGTTAGGTTGAGTTATGTTATTTTAAGCTAGGTAGCGTCGTGAAACCACCAAAAACGACGTCATCTAACGAGATAGTGTTGTTTTATTGCGAGTACGAAACTGCGATAGGTAAAATGTTGTGAAAGCACACAAAACGGCATGAACAAGCCAAATGCTGCGTGTTGTACCGTTACAAGTGCGAAACTGCTATGTTGTGACATTCTCGGTAAAGCGCATGCAAGTATCGTGAAACCTTAAAGAACGATGTCATTTAGCGAGATACAGCGTTCTGTACTGTAATAAGTTGGTGAGAAACTGTGAGGTCAAGCAAATATCGTAATTGTGAACGAAACAGTGTAATTGAGCGTCTTTAGATACAAGTGCGAATGTTAGGTTAGGTTGACATATCAACCGTCGTAAAACCGCATTAAACAATGTCACTTAGTGAGATGTAGTGTTTTTCAACATTACAAGTCGGGAACTACGATATCTAATGTGAAAGCGCATGAAACCGTCGTAATCTTGTAGAAAACATTGTAAAGTGGCGAGTAAAACGTTTTCCAACAATAGAAGTGCGAAGGTTAGGTTAGGTTAGGTTAGTTTAAGCTAGGTAGCGTCGTGAAACTACCAAAAACGACGTCATCTAACGAGATAGTGTTGTTTTATAGCGAGTATTAAACTGCGATAGGTGAAATGTTGTGAAAGCACACAAAACGGCATGAACAAGCCAAATACTGCGTGTTCTACCGTTACAAGTGCGAAACTGCTATATTGTGATATTCTCGTTAAAGCGCATGCAAGCATCGTGAAACCTTAAAGAACAATGTCATTTAGCGAGATACAGCGTTCTGTACTGCAATAAGTTGGTGAAAAACTGTGAGGTTATGCAAATATCGTAATTGTTAACAAAACAGTGTAATAGAGCGTTTTTAGATACAAGTGCGAATGTTAGGTTAGGTTCAGATATGAACCGTCGTAAAACCGCATTAAACAATGTCAATTACTGAGATGCAGTGTTTTTCACCATTAAAAGTGGGGAACTGCGATATTTAATGTTAAAGCGCTTGCAACCGTCGTTAGGTTAGGTTAGGTTAGGTTAGGTTAGGTTAGGTTAGGTTAGATTAGGTTAGGTTGGGTTGAGTTGGGTTAGGTTAGGTTAGGTTAGGTTAGGTTAGGTTGGGTTAGGTTAGGTTAGGTTAGGTTACGTTAGGTTAGGCTGGGTTACGTTAGGTTAGGTTAGGTTAGGTTACGTTAGGTTAGGTTAGGTTAGGTAAGGATAATTTGGTTAGGTTAGGTAAGGTTAGGTTAGGTTAGGTTAGGTTGGGTTGGGTGTTGTTGGGTTGGGTTGGGTTGGGTTAGGTTGGGTTAGGTTAGGTTAGGTTACGTTAGGTTAGGTGAGGTTACGTTATGTTAGGTTAGGTTAGGTTACGTTAGGTTCGGTTAGGTCAGGTAAGGTTAGGTTACGTTAGAATAGGTTAGGTAAGGTTAGGTTACGTTAGGTTAGGGTAAGTTAGGTTAGGTTTGGTTAGCTTAGGTTAGGTTAGCTTAGGTTAGGTTAGGTTGGGTTGGGTTGGGTTAGGTTGGGTTAGGTTAGGTTAGGTTAGGTTAGGTTGGGTTGGGTTGGGTTAGGTTAGGTTAGGTTTGGTTAGGTTAGGTAAGGTTAGGTTAGGTTAGGTTACGTTAGGTTAAGGTATGAACCGTCGTAAAACCGCATTAAACAATGTCACTTAGTGAGATGCAGTGTTTTTCACCTTTACAAGTTGAGAACTGTGATATCTAATGTGAAAGCGCTTGAAACCGTCGTAATGTTGTAGAAAGCAATGTAAAGTAGCGAATAAAACGTTTTCTAACGATAGAAGTGCGAAGGTCATGTTAGTTTGAGTTATGTTAGTTTAAGCTAGGTAGCGTCGTGAAACTACCAAAAACAACGTCATCTAACGAGATAGTGTTGCTTTATTGCGAGAACGAAACTGCGATAGGTGAAATGTTGTGAAAGCACACAAAACGGCATGAACAAGCCAAATACTGCGTGTTGTACCGTTACAAGTGCGAAACTGCTATGTTGTGATATTCTCGTTAAAGCGCATGAAAGCATCGTGAAACCTTAAAGAACGATGTCATTTAGCGAGATACAGCGTTCTGTACTGCAATAAGTTGGTGAAAAACTGTGAGGTTATGCAAATATCCTAATTGTGAACGAAACAGTGTAATAGAGCGTTTTTTAATACAAGTGCGAATGTTAGGTTAGGTTAAGATATGAACCGTCGTAAAACCGCATTAAACAATGTCACTTATTGAGATGCAGTGTTTTTCACCACTACAAGTCGGGAACTGCGATATCTAATGTGAAAGCGCTTGCAAACGTCGTTAGGTTAGGTTAGGTTTGGTTAGGTTAGGTTAGGTTACGTTAGGTTAGGTTAGGTTAGGTTTGGTTAGGTTAGGTTAGGTTAGGTTAGGGTATGTTAGGTAAGGTTTGGTTAGGGTAGGTTAGGTTAGGTTGGGTTAGGTAAGGTTAGGTTAGGTTAAGATATGAACCGCGCTAAAACCGCATTAAACAATGTCACTTAGTGAGATGCTGTGTTTTCCACCATTACCAGTCGGGAACTGCGATATCTAATGTGAAAGCGCATGAAACCGTCGTAATCTTGTAGAAAACATTGTAAAGTAGCGAATAAAACGTTTTCTATCGATAGAAGTGCGAAGATTCGGTTAGTTTGAGCTAGGTAGCGTCGTGAAACCACCAAAAACGATGTCATCTAACGAGATAGTGTTGTTTTATTGCGAGTACGAAACTGCGATAGGTGAAATATTGGGAAAACACACAAAATGGCATGAACTAGCCAGATACTGCGTCTTGTGCCGTTACAAGTGCGAAACTGCTTTATTGTGATATTCTCGTTAAAGCGCATGCAAGTATCGTGAAACCTTAAAGAACGATGTCATCTAGCGAGACACAGCGTTCTGTACTGTAATAAGTTGGTGAGAAACTGTGAGGTCAAGCAAATATCGTAATTGTGAACGAAACAGTGTAATTGAGCGTATTTAGATACAAGTGCGAATGTTAGGTTAGGTTGAGATATCAACCGTCGTAAAACCGCATTAAACAATGTCACTTAGTGAGATGTAGTGTTTTTCAACATTACAAGTCGGGAACTACGATATCTAATGTGAAAGCGCATGAAACCGTCGTAATCTTGTAGAAAACATTGTAAAATTGCGAGTAATACGTTTTCTAAAGATAGAAGTGCGAAGGTTAGCTTGAGTTATGTTAGTTTAAGCTATGTAGTGTCGTGAGACCACCAAAAAGGACGTCATCTAACTAGATAGTGTTGTTTTATTGCATGTACGAAACTGCAATAGGTGAAATGTTGTGAAAGTACACAAAACGGCTTGAACAAGCCAGATACTGCGTGTTGTACCGTTCCAAGTGCGAAACTGCTATGTTGTGTTATTCTCGTTAAAGCGCATGCAAGCATCGTGAAACCTTAAAGAACGATGTCATTTAGCGAGATACAGCGTTCTGTACTGCAATAAGTTGGTGAAAAACTGTGAGGTTATGCAAATATCGTAATTGTGAACGAAACAGTGTAATAGAGCGTTTTTCAATACAAGTACGAATGTTAGGTTAGGTTAAGATATGAACCGTCGTAAAACCGCATTAAACAATGTCACTTAGTGAGATGCAGTGTTTTCACCATTACAAGTCGGGAACTGCGATATCTAATGTGAAAGCGCTTGCAAACGTCGTTAGGTTAGGTTAGGTTAGGTTAGGTTAGGTTAGGTTAGGTTAGGTTAGGTTACGTTAGGTTAGGTTTGGTTAGGTTAGGTTAGGTTAGGTTAGGTTATGTTAGGTTAGGTTGGGTTAGGTTAGGTTAGGTTAGGTTAGGTTAAGATATGAACCGCGCTAAAACCGCATTAAACAATGTCACTTAGTGAGATGCAGTATTTTTCACCTTTACAAGTTGGAAACTGCGATATCTAATGTGAAAGCGCTTGAAACCGTCGTAATGTTGTAGAAAGCAATGTAAAGTAGCGAGTAAAACGTTTTCTAACGATAGAAGTGCGAAGGTTATGTTAGGTTGAGTTATGTTAGTTTAAGCTAGGTAGCGTCGTGAAACCACCAAAAACGACGTCATCTAACGAGATAGTGTTGTTTTAATGCGAGTACGAAACTGCGATAGGTAAAATGTTGTGAAAGCACACAAAACGGCATGAACAAGCCAAATACTGCGTGTTGTACCGTTACAAGTGCGAAACTGCTATGTTGTGACATTCTCGGTAAAGCGCATGCAAGTATCGTGAAACCTTAAAGAACGATGTCATTTAGCGAGATACAGCGTTCTGTACTGTAATAAGTTGGTGAGAAACTGTGAGGTCAAGCAAATATCGTAATTGTGAACGAAACAGTGTAATTGAGCGTCTTTAGATACAAGTGCGAATGTTAGGTTAGGTTGACATATCAACCGTCGTTAAACCGCATTAAACAATGTCACTTAGTGAGATGCAGTGTTTTTCACCATTACAAGTCGGGAACTGCGATATCTAAGGTGAAAGCGCTTGCAAACGTCATTAGGTTAGGTTAGGTTAGGTTAGGTTAGGTTAGGGTAGGTTTGGTTAGGTTAGGTTAGGTTAGGTTATGTTAGGTTAGGTTGGGTTAGGTTAGGTTAGGTTACGTTAGGTTAAGGTATGAACCGTCGTAAAACCGCAATAAACAATGTCACTTAGTGAGATGCAGTGTTTTTCACCTTTACAAGTTGGGAACTGCGATATCTAATGTGAAAGCGCTTGAAACCGTCGTAATGTTGTAGAAAGCAATGTAAAGTAGCGAGTAAAACGTTTTCTAATGATAGAAGTGCGAAGGTTATGTTAGGTTGAGTTATGTTAGTTTAAGCTTGGTAGCGTCGTGAAACCACCAAAAACGACGTCATCTAACGATATAGTGTTGGTTTATTGCGAGTACGAAACTGCGATAGGTAAAATGTTGTGAAAGCACACAAAACGGCATGAACAAGCCAAATACTGCGTGTTGTACCGTTACAAGTGCGAAACTGCTATGTTGTGACATTCTCGGTAAAGCGCATGCAAGTATCGTGAAACCTTAAAGAACGATGTCATTTAGCGAGATACAGCGTTCTGTACTGTAATAAGTTGGTGAGAAACTGTGAGGTCAAGCAAATATCGTAATTGTGAACGAAACAGTGTAATTGAGCGTCTTTAGATACAAGTGCGAATGTTAAATTAGGTTGACATATCAACCGTCGTAAAACCGCATTAAACAATGTCACTTAGTGAGATGTAGTGTTTTTCAACATTACAAGTCGGGAACTACGATATCTAATGTGAAAGCGCATGAAACCGTCGTAATCTTGTAGAAAACATTGTAAAGTGGCGAGTAAAACGTTTTCTAACGATAGAAGTGCGAAGGTTAGGTTAGGTTAGGTTAGTTTAAGCTAGGTAGCGTCGTGAAACTACCGAAAACGACGTCATCTAACGAGATAGTGTTGTTTTATAGCGAGTATTAAACTGCGATAGGTGAAATGTTGTGAAAGCACACAAAACGGCATGAACAAGCCAAATACTGCGTGTTCTACCGTTACAAGTGCGAAACTGCTATATTGTGATATTCTCGTTAAAGCGCATGCAAGCATCGTGAAACCTTAAAGAACAATGTCATTTAGCGAGATACAGCGTTCTGTACTGCAATAAGTTGGCGAAAAACTGTGAGGTTATGCAAATATCCTAATTGTGAACGAAACAGTGTAATAGAGCGTTTTTTAATACAAGTGCGAATGTTAGGTTAGGTTCAGATATGAACCGTCGTAAAACCGCATTAAACAATGTCAATTACTGAGATGCAGTGTTTTTCACCATTAAAAGTGGGGAACTGCGATATTTAATGTTAAAGCGCTTGCAACCGTCGTTAGGTTAGGTTAGGTTAGGTTAGGTTAGGTTAGGTTAGGTTAGATTAGGTTAGGTTGGGTTGAGTTGGGTTAGGTTAGGTTAGGTTAGGTTAGGTTAGGTTGGGTTAGGTTAGGTTAGGTTAGGTTACGTTAGGTTAGGCTGGGTTACGTTAGGTTAGGTTAGGTTAGGTTACGTTAGGTTAGGTTAGGTTAGGTAAGGATAATTTGGTTAGGTTAGGTAAGGTTAGGTTAGGTTAGGTTAGGTTGGGTTGGGTGTTGTTGGGTTGGGTTGGGTTGGGTTAGGTTGGGTTAGGTTAGGTTAGGTTACGTTAGGTTAGGTGAGGTTACGTTATGTTAGGTTAGGTTAGGTTACGTTAGGTTCGGTTAGGTCAGGTAAGGTTATATACTTAGAAATTTTGGCGCAACCTCGACTCACGCAAACACTCACACAAGCACACACACTTACACCAGAGCAACACACCCGACACGCAGCGCTCACTACCAACTGTTTATTGCTCCTATCTGACCTTCTTAAATACGTACATCGAAATGCGCAAAGGCACAAACTAACAGAACTGCGCCAGTAGAAAACCAACATGGCGTCACCACACCACTAGGAACAAGTAAAAAGTAAAAAAAGTAAAAAAAGTAAAAAAAGGGGGGGGGTTAACACGAAAAGGAGATATAATCGCTAAACCCTCGCATCAAGGAAAGATATTTCTTGTTGATGCAACACCAAAGATGGCTCGCTGACACATATATCTTTATTCTTTTCTATATAATATGCTTCTAACAGCAAACGTGCTGATAAATTTGAGCTTCTCCCAAGAATCCTTGTATCCGAAAATCGTGGTTCACACCCACATGCGGCAATATGCGACACAAGATGTGCGTACTTATCCTCGTTTTTCTTAACCTTTAGCGCATGCTCCCTAAGCCGGTCATTGAGGCATCGCTCGGTAATGCCAATGTACACGTTACCGCAGGAAAAAGGAATGGAGTATACAACTCCCATGGAACATTTTACGAAGGCATTCTCATGTTTTTTCACGCAACCGCGTCTCTTGCCATTGCAAATACGCGGACATAACTTGGCGAGCTTTTCTGGCGCAGAAAAGACCACAGCCACACCATGCCTTGCAGCAACCTTCTTAATATTATGGGAGAGCTTGTGCACGTAAGGCACGACTTGAAGCTTGGAACCCGAAGGATCCCAAGTAGCTCTATCCCTTTGTGTTCCACGTTTCATCTTCTGCAGTAGTGACTCGGCGACCGCGTTTAGGACCGACGAAGGGAAGCCCGCCGCCGTCAATCGGCTGATCTGTTCATAAAAACTAGTACGCATGTGGTGTGGACACGACTTAATCAACGAGGATTCTAGACACGAGGTGTCTGCCTCACGAGGTGTGCAAGCCAACTTCCGGACAATAGCGGTAGCAGAAGACTGAGTAGTGTGGTGTCTTTTTTCAAGAAGCAGAATTTGATGTTAGTACAAGCCGACAAGGAGGGTGGTTTCGTTGTTTTGCCACAGGGTGTTTACAATGAGAAAGCGATTAGCGCCATTGACAAGAACTTTTTACCTGTTAAAAAAAGTGCTGTACGCGTTAAATCTAAATTCACCGCGTTCTGTAGGGAAGTAGGACTTCCTACGCTGGCTGGAACCTTAGCTAGTAGCAAAAGCACTAACTTGAACGTCTTTTTTTCCGCTAAAACCCACAAAGTGGGCATTCCCTTCAGAACCATTGTCAGTGAAAATGGTTCATGGCAGGGCAACGTTAGCAAATTCCTGTTAAGCAAACTAAAGCCACTCAGTGTTAGTGACCCGTTTCGCACTAAAAGCTCTAGTGATGTCGCAGATTTCATACGGAATAACCAGCAGATTTCCTTTGCTTTCTCAGTAGATGTTGAAGACCTGTTTTATTCGGTACCTCATGATAAGCTTTTGACTTCGGTCCGACAGTGCATAGAAGATAATGGTGACGTTTCTTTTATGAATAATGCGGGCGTATCCGTTGAAAACTTTTTAGCACTTTTAGAATTTTATCTTAACGTTACTTTTATTACTTTTAACGACAAGCCCTATCTACAACGACAAGGCATCTGTATAGGTTCTTGTGTCGCCCCTGTTCTTACTGATATTTTTTTAGCAGATGTAGATAGGACGTTGGATAAATTTTTAAGGGGGAATAAGGTTTTGAAGATTTTTAGATATGTTGACGATTTTTTAATTCTTTTAGACAAGCGGGGGCCATATACACCCCCCAATTACTTTTTAGATTTTCAAGTAGACGCCTGTACTTCAGTGAGTGTGCGTGCGGATGAGGTATCATATGAAGTGCAGCGTTCTTATTGTGAACATGTGCTTAGTGTTTTTAAAGATCATGGACGCGGACTTAGGTTCACTACCGAGGTACCCACAGAGGCTTGTCTCCAGTTTTTAGACCTCAAGCTACTGTGGGGTAGTGAACACTTTTGTTGGGTGTACCGGCCTAGAGTGAAGAAGGGGCTGTTGCCGTATGATTCTGCACACTCGAAATTAGTTAAAAGAGGTATTGCTTCGCTATGTCTAGAATCCTCGTTGATTAAGTCGTGTCCACACCACATGCGTACTAGTTTTTATGAACAGATCAGCCGATTGACGGCGGCGGGCTTCCCTTCGTCGGTCCTAAACGCGGTCGCCGAGTCACTACTGCAGAAGATGAAACGTGGAACACAAAGGGATAGAGCTACTTGGGATCCTTCGGGTTCCAAGCTTCAAGTCGTGCCTTACGTGCACAAGCTCTCCCATAATATTAAGAAGGTTGCTGCAAGGCATGGTGTGGCTGTGGTCTTTTCTGCGCCAGAAAAGCTCGCCAAGTTATGTCCGCGTATTTGCAATGGCAAGAGACGCGGTTGCGTGAAAAAACATGAGAATGCCTTCGTAAAATGTTCCATGGGAGTTGTATACTCCATTCCTTTTTCCTGCGGTAACGTGTACATTGGCATTACCGAGCGATGCCTCAATGACCGGCTTAGGGAGCATGCGCTAAAGGTTAAGAAAAACGAGGATAAATACGCACATCTTGTGTCGCATATTGCCGCATGTGGGTGTGAACCACGATTTTCGGATACAAGGATTCTTGGGAGAAGCTCAAATTTATCAGCACGTTTGCTGTTAGAAGCATATTATATAGAAAAGAATAAAGATATATGTGTCAGCGAGCCATCTTTGGTGTTGCATCAACAAGAAATATCTTTCCTTGATGCGAGGGTTTAGCGATTATATCTCCTTTTCGTGTTAACCCCCCCCCTTTTTTTACTTTTTTTACTTTTTTTACTTTTTACTTGTTCCTAGTGGTGTGGTGACGCCATGTTGGTTTTCTACTGGCGCAGTTCTGTTAGTTTGTGCCTTTGCGCATTTCGATGTACGTATTTAAGAAGGTCAGATAGGAGCAATAAACAGTTGGTAGTGAGCGCTGCGTGTCGGGTGTGTTGCTCTGGTGTAAGTGTGTGTGCTTGTGTGAGTGTTTGCGTGAGTCGAGGTTGCGCCAAAATTTCTAAGTATATGATGTATAACCAACTAGCCCAACAACAAGTTTTATTAAGCAGGTAAGGTTAGGTTACGTTAGAATAGGTTAGGTAAGGTTAGGTTACGTTAGGTTAGGGTAAGTTAGGTTAGGTTTGGTTAGCTTAGGTTAGGTTAGCTTAGGTTAGGTTAGGTTGGGTTGGGTTGGGTTAGGTTGGGTTAGGTTAGGTTAGGTTAGGTTGGGTTGGGTTGGGTTAGGTTAGGTTAGGTTTGGTTAGGTTAGGTAAGGTTAGGTTAGGTTAGGTTACGTTAGGTTAAGGTATGAACCGTCGTAAAACCGCATTAAACAATGTCACTTAGTGAGATGCAGTGTTTTTCACCTTTACAAGTTGAGAACTGTGATATCTAATGTGAAAGCGCTTGAAACCGTCGTAATGTTGTAGAAAGCAATGTAAAGTAGCGAATAAAACGTTTTCTAACGATAGAAGTGCGAAGGTCATGTTAGTTTGAGTTATGTTAGTTTAAGCTAGGTAGCGTCGTGAAACTACCAAAAACAACGTCATCTAACGAGATAGTGTTGCTTTATTGCGAGAACGAAACTGCGATAGGTGAAATGTTGTGAAAGCACACAAAACGGCATGAACAAGCCAAATACTGCGTGTTGTACCGTTACAAGTGCGAAACTGCTATGTTGTGATATTCTCGTTAAAGCGCATGAAAGCATCGTGAAACCTTAAAGAACGATGTCATTTAGCGAGATACAGCGTTCTGTACTGCAATAAGTTGGTGAAAAACTGTGAGGTTATGCAAATATCCGAATTGTGAACGAAACAGTGTAATAGAGCGTTTTTTAATACAAGTGCGAATGTTAGGTTAGGTTAAGATATGAACCGTCGTAAAACCGCATTAAACAATGTCACTTATTGAGATGCAGTGTTTTTCACCACTACAAGTCGGGAACTGCGATATCTAATGTGAAAGCGCTTGCAAACGTCGTTAGGTTAGGTTAGGTTTGGTTAGGTTAGGTTAGGTTACGTTAGGTTAGGTTAGGTTAGGTTTGGTTAGGTTAGGTTAGGTTAGGTTAGGGTATGTTAGGTAAGGTTTGGTTAGGGTAGGTTAGGTTAGGTTGGGTTAGGTAAGGTTAGGTTAGGTTAAGATATGAACCGCGCTAAAACCGCATTAAACAATGTCACTTAGTGAGATGCTGTGTTTTCCACCATTACCAGTCGGGAACTGCGATATCTAATGTGAAAGCGCATGAAACCGTCGTAATCTTGTAGAAAACATTGTAAAGTAGCGAATAAAACGTTTTCTATCGATAGAAGTGCGAAGATTCGGTTAGTTTGAGCTAGGTAGCGTCGTGAAACCACCAAAAACGATGTCATCTAACGAGATAGTGTTGTTTTATTGCGAGTACGAAACTGCGATAGGTGAAATATTGGGAAAACACACAAAATGGCATGAACTAGCCAGATACTGCGTCTTGTGCCGTTACAAGTGCGAAACTGCTTTATTGTGATATTCTCGTTAAAGCGCATGCAAGTATCGTGAAACCTTAAAGAACGATGTCATCTAGCGAGACACAGCGTTCTGTACTGCAATAAGTTGGTGAAAAACTGTGAGGTTATGCAAATATCGTAATTGTTAACAAAACAGTGTAATAGAGCGTTTTTAGATACAAGTGCGAATGTTAGGTTAGGTTCAGATATGAACCGTCGTAAAACCGCATTAAACAATGTCAATTACTGAGATGCAGTGTTTTTCACCATTAAAAGTGGGGAACTGCGATATTTAATGTTAAAGCGCTTGCAACCGTCGTTAGGTTAGGTTAGGTTAGGTTAGGTTAGGTTAGGTTAGATTAGGTTAGGTTGGGTTGAGTTGGGTTAGGTTAGGTTAGGTTAGGTTAGGTTAGGTTGGGTTAGGTTAGGTTAGGTTAGGTTACGTTAGGTTAGGCTGGGTTACGTTAGGTTAGGTTAGGTTAGGTTACGTTAGGTTAGGTTAGGTTAGGTAAGGATAATTTGGTTAGGTTAGGTAAGGTTAGGTTAGGTTAGGTTAGGTTGGGTTGGGTGTTGTTGGGTTGGGTTGGGTTGGGTTAGGTTGGGTTAGGTTAGGTTAGGTTACGTTAGGTTAGGTGAGGTTACGTTATGTTAGGTTAGGTTAGGTTACGTTAGGTTCGGTTAGGTCAGGTAAGGTTAGGTTACGTTAGAATAGGTTAGGTAAGGTTAGGTTACGTTAGGTTAGGGTAAGTTAGGTTAGGTTTGGTTAGCTTAGGTTAGGTTAGCTTAGGTTAGGTTAGGTTGGGTTGGGTTGGGTTAGGTTGGGTTAGGTTAGGTTAGGTTAGGTTAGGTTGGGTTGGGTTGGGTTAGGTTAGGTTAGGTTTGGTTAGGTTAGGTAAGGTTAGGTTAGGTTAGGTTACGTTAGGTTAAGGTATGAACCGTCGTAAAACCGCATTAAACAATGTCACTTAGTGAGATGCAGTGTTTTTCACCTTTACAAGTTGAGAACTGTGATATCTAATGTGAAAGCGCTTGAAACCGTCGTAATGTTGTAGAAAGCAATGTAAAGTAGCGAATAAAACGTTTTCTAACGATAGAAGTGCGAAGGTCATGTTAGTTTGAGTTATGTTAGTTTAAGCTAGGTAGCGTCGTGAAACTACCAAAAACAACGTCATCTAACGAGATAGTGTTGCTTTATTGCGAGAACGAAACTGCGATAGGTGAAATGTTGTGAAAGCACACAAAACGGCATGAACAAGCCAAATACTGCGTGTTGTACCGTTACAAGTGCGAAACTGCTATGTTGTGATATTCTCGTTAAAGCGCATGAAAGCATCGTGAAACCTTAAAGAACGATGTCATTTAGCGAGATACAGCGTTCTGTACTGCAATAAGTTGGTGAAAAACTGTGAGGTTATGCAAATATCCTAATTGTGAACGAAACAGTGTAATAGAGCGTTTTTTAATACAAGTGCGAATGTTAGGTTAGGTTAAGATATGAACCGTCGTAAAACCGCATTAAACAATGTCACTTATTGAGATGCAGTGTTTTTCACCACTACAAGTCGGGAACTGCGATATCTAATGTGAAAGCGCTTGCAAACGTCGTTAGGTTAGGTTAGGTTTGGTTAGGTTAGGTTAGGTTACGTTAGGTTAGGTTAGGTTAGGTTTGGTTAGGTTAGGTTAGGTTAGGTTAGGGTATGTTAGGTAAGGTTTGGTTAGGGTAGGTTAGGTTAGGTTGGGTTAGGTAAGGTTAGGTTAGGTTAAGATATGAACCGCGCTAAAACCGCATTAAACAATGTCACTTAGTGAGATGCTGTGTTTTCCACCATTACCAGTCGGGAACTGCGATATCTAATGTGAAAGCGCATGAAACCGTCGTAATCTTGTAGAAAACATTGTAAAGTAGCGAATAAAACGTTTTCTATCGATAGAAGTGCGAAGATTCGGTTAGTTTGAGCTAGGTAGCGTCGTGAAACCACCAAAAACGATGTCATCTAACGAGATAGTGTTGTTTTATTGCGAGTACGAAACTGCGATAGGTGAAATATTGGGAAAACACACAAAATGGCATGAACTAGCCAGATACTGCGTCTTGTGCCGTTACAAGTGCGAAACTGCTTTATTGTGATATTCTCGTTAAAGCGCATGCAAGTATCGTGAAACCTTAAAGAACGATGTCATCTAGCGAGACACAGCGTTCTGTACTGTAATAAGTTGGTGAGAAACTGTGAGGTCAAGCAAATATCGTAATTGTGAACGAAACAGTGTAATTGAGCGTATTTAGATACAAGTGCGAATGTTAGGTTAGGTTGAGATATCAACCGTCGTAAAACCGCATTAAACAATGTCACTTAGTGAGATGTAGTGTTTTTCAACATTACAAGTCGGGAACTACGATATCTAATGTGAAAGCGCATGAAACCGTCGTAATCTTGTAGAAAACATTGTAAAATTGCGAGTAATACGTTTTCTAAAGATAGAAGTGCGAAGGTTAGCTTGAGTTATGTTAGTTTAAGCTATGTAGTGTCGTGAGACCACCAAAAAGGACGTCATCTAACTAGATAGTGTTGTTTTATTGCATGTACGAAACTGCAATAGGTGAAATGTTGTGAAAGTACACAAAACGGCTTGAACAAGCCAGATACTGCGTGTTGTACCGTTCCAAGTGCGAAACTGCTATGTTGTGTTATTCTCGTTAAAGCGCATGCAAGCATCGTGAAACCTTAAAGAACGATGTCATTTAGCGAGATACAGCGTTCTGTACTGCAATAAGTTGGTGAAAAACTGTGAGGTTATGCAAATATCGTAATTGTGAACGAAACAGTGTAATAGAGCGTTTTTCAATACAAGTACGAATGTTAGGTTAGGTTAAGATATGAACCGTCGTAAAACCGCATTAAACAATGTCACTTAGTGAGATGCAGTGTTTTCACCATTACAAGTCGGGAACTGCGATATCTAATGTGAAAGCGCTTGCAAACGTCGTTAGGTTAGGTTAGGTTAGGTTAGGTTAGGTTAGGTTAGGTTAGGTTAGGTTAGGTTACGTTAGGTTAGGTTTGGTTAGGTTAGGTTAGGTTAGGTTAGGTTATGTTAGGTTAGGTTGGGTTAGGTTAGGTTAGGTTAGGTTAGGTTAAGATATGAACCGCGCTAAAACCGCATTAAACAATGTCACTTAGTGAGATGCAGTATTTTTCACCTTTACAAGTTGGAAACTGCGATATCTAATGTGAAAGCGCTTGAAACCGTCGTAATGTTGTAGAAAGCAATGTAAAGTAGCGAGTAAAACGTTTTCTAACGATAGAAGTGCGAAGGTTATGTTAGGTTGAGTTATGTTAGTTTAAGCTAGGTAGCGTCGTGAAACCACCAAAAACGACGTCATCTAACGAGATAGTGTTGTTTTAATGCGAGTACGAAACTGCGATAGGTAAAATGTTGTGAAAGCACACAAAACGGCATGAACAAGCCAAATACTGCGTGTTGTACCGTTACAAGTGCGAAACTGCTATGTTGTGACATTCTCGGTAAAGCGCATGCAAGTATCGTGAAACCTTAAAGAACGATGTCATTTAGCGAGATACAGCGTTCTGTACTGTAATAAGTTGGTGAGAAACTGTGAGGTCAAGCAAATATCGTAATTGTGAACGAAACAGTGTAATTGAGCGTCTTTAGATACAAGTGCGAATGTTAGGTTAGGTTGACATATCAACCGTCGTTAAACCGCATTAAACAATGTCACTTAGTGAGATGTAGTGTTTTTCAACATTACAAGTCGGGAACTACGATATCTAATGTGAAAGCGCATGAAACCGTCGTAATCTAGTAGAAAACATTGTAAAGTTGCGAGTAAAACGTTTTCTAACGATAGAAGTGCGAAGGTTAGGTTAGGTTAGGTTAGTTTAAGCTAGGTAGCGTCGTGAAACTACCAAAAACGACGTCATCTAACGAGATAGTGTTGTTTTATTGCGAGTATTAAACTGCGATAGGTGAAATGTTGTGAATGCACACAAAACGGCATGAACAAGCCAAATACTGCGTGTTCTACCGTTACAAGTGCGAAACTGCTATATTGTGATATTCTCGTTAAAGCGCATGCAAGCATCGTGAAACCTTAAAGAACAATGTCATTTAGCGAGATACAGCGTTCTGTACTGCAATAAGTTGGTGAAAAACTGTGAGGTTATGCAAATATCGTAATTCTGAACGAAACAGTGTAATAGAGCGTTTTTCAATACAAGTACGAATGTTAGGTTAGGTTAAGATATGAACCGTCGTAAAACCGCATTAAACAATGTCACTTAGTGAGATGCAGTGTTTTTCACCATTACAAGTCGGGAACTGCGATATCTAAGGTGAAAGCGCTTGCAAACGTCATTAGGTTAGGTTAGGTTAGGTTAGGTTAGGTTAGGGTAGGTTTGGTTAGGTTAGGTTAGGTTAGGTTATGTTAGGTTAGGTTGGGTTAGGTTAGGTTAGGTTACGTTAGGTTAAGGTATGAACCGTCGTAAAACCGCAATAAACAATGTCACTTAGTGAGATGCAGTGTTTTTCACCTTTACAAGTTGGGAACTGCGATATCTAATGTGAAAGCGCTTGAAACCGTCGTAATGTTGTAGAAAGCAATGTAAAGTAGCGAGTAAAACGTTTTCTAATGATAGAAGTGCGAAGGTTATGTTAGGTTGAGTTATGTTAGTTTAAGCTTGGTAGCGTCGTGAAACCACCAAAAACGACGTCATCTAACGATATAGTGTTGGTTTATTGCGAGTACGAAACTGCGATAGGTAAAATGTTGTGAAAGCACACAAAACGGCATGAACAAGCCAAATACTGCGTGTTGTACCGTTACAAGTGCGAAACTGCTATGTTGTGACATTCTCGGTAAAGCGCATGCAAGTATCGTGAAACCTTAAAGAACGATGTCATTTAGCGAGATACAGCGTTCTGTACTGTAATAAGTTGGTGAGAAACTGTGAGGTCAAGCAAATATCGTAATTGTGAACGAAACAGTGTAATTGAGCGTCTTTAGATACAAGTGCGAATGTTAAATTAGGTTGACATATCAACCGTCGTAAAACCGCATTAAACAATGTCACTTAGTGAGATGTAGTGTTTTTCAACATTACAAGTCGGGAACTACGATATCTAATGTGAAAGCGCATGAAACCGTCGTAATCTTGTAGAAAACATTGTAAAGTGGCGAGTAAAACGTTTTCTAACGATAGAAGTGCGAAGGTTAGGTTAGGTTAGGTTAGTTTAAGCTAGGTAGCGTCGTGAAACTACCGAAAACGACGTCATCTAACGAGATAGTGTTGTTTTATAGCGAGTATTAAACTGCGATAGGTGAAATGTTGTGAAAGCACACAAAACGGCATGAACAAGCCAAATACTGCGTGTTCTACCGTTACAAGTGCGAAACTGCTATATTGTGATATTCTCGTTAAAGCGCATGCAAGCATCGTGAAACCTTAAAGAACAATGTCATTTAGCGAGATACAGCGTTCTGTACTGCAATAAGTTGGCGAAAAACTGTGAGGTTATGCAAATATCCTAATTGTGAACGAAACAGTGTAATAGAGCGTTTTTTAATACAAGTGCGAATGTTAGGTTAGGTTCAGATATGAACCGTCGTAAAACCGCATTAAACAATGTCAATTACTGAGATGCAGTGTTTTTCACCATTAAAAGTGGGGAACTGCGATATTTAATGTTAAAGCGCTTGCAACCGTCGTTAGGTTAGGTTAGGTTAGGTTAGGTTAGGTTAGGTTAGGTTAGATTAGGTTAGGTTGGGTTGAGTTGGGTTAGGTTAGGTTAGGTTAGGTTAGGTTAGGTTGGGTTAGGTTAGGTTAGGTTAGGTTACGTTAGGTTAGGCTGGGTTACGTTAGGTTAGGTTAGGTTAGGTTACGTTAGGTTAGGTTAGGTTAGGTAAGGATAATTTGGTTAGGTTAGGTAAGGTTAGGTTAGGTTAGGTTAGGTTGGGTTGGGTGTTGTTGGGTTGGGTTGGGTTGGGTTAGGTTGGGTTAGGTTAGGTTAGGTTACGTTAGGTTAGGTGAGGTTACGTTATGTTAGGTTAGGTTAGGTTACGTTAGGTTCGGTTAGGTCAGGTAAGGTTATATACTTAGAAATTTTGGCGCAACCTCGACTCACGCAAACACTCACACAAGCACACACACTTACACCAGAGCAACACACCCGACACGCAGCGCTCACTACCAACTGTTTATTGCTCCTATCTGACCTTCTTAAATACGTACATCGAAATGCGCAAAGGCACAAACTAACAGAACTGCGCCAGTAGAAAACCAACATGGCGTCACCACACCACTAGGAACAAGTAAAAAGTAAAAAAAGTAAAAAAAGTAAAAAAAGGGGGGGGGTTAACACGAAAAGGAGATATAATCGCTAAACCCTCGCATCAAGGAAAGATATTTCTTGTTGATGCAACACCAAAGATGGCTCGCTGACACATATATCTTTATTCTTTTCTATATAATATGCTTCTAACAGCAAACGTGCTGATAAATTTGAGCTTCTCCCAAGAATCCTTGTATCCGAAAATCGTGGTTCACACCCACATGCGGCAATATGCGACACAAGATGTGCGTACTTATCCTCGTTTTTCTTAACCTTTAGCGCATGCTCCCTAAGCCGGTCATTGAGGCATCGCTCGGTAATGCCAATGTACACGTTACCGCAGGAAAAAGGAATGGAGTATACAACTCCCATGGAACATTTTACGAAGGCATTCTCATGTTTTTTCACGCAACCGCGTCTCTTGCCATTGCAAATACGCGGACATAACCTTGCGAGCTTTTCTGGCGCAGAAAAGACCACAGCCACACCATGCCTTGCAGCAACCTTCTTAATATTATGGGAGAGCTTGTGCACGTAAGGCACGACTTGAAGCTTGGAACCCGAAGGATCCCAAGTAGCTCTATCCCTTTGTGTTCCACGTTTCATCTTCTGCAGTAGTGACTCGGCGACCGCGTTTAGGACCGACGAAGGGAAGCCCGCCGCCGTCAATCGGCTGATCTGTTCATAAAAACTAGTACGCATGTGGTGTGGACACGACTTAATCAACGAGGATTCTAGACACGAGGTGTCTGCCTCACGAGGTGTGCAAGCCAACTTCCGGACAATAGCGGTAGCAGAAGACTGAGTAGTGTGGTGTCTTTTTTCAAGAAGCAGAATTTGATGTTAGTACAAGCCGACAAGGAGGGTGGTTTCGTTGTTTTGCCACAGGGTGTTTACAATGAGAAAGCGATTAGCGCCATTGACAAGAACTTTTTACCTGTTAAAAAAAGTGCTGTACGCGTTAAATCTAAATTCACCGCGTTCTGTAGGGAAGTAGGACTTCCTACGCTGGCTGGAACCTTAGCTAGTAGCAAAAGCACTAACTTGAACGTCTTTTTTTCCGCTAAAACCCACAAAGTGGGCATTCCCTTCAGAACCATTGTCAGTGAAAATGGTTCATGGCAGGGCAACGTTAGCAAATTCCTGTTAAGCAAACTAAAGCCACTCAGTGTTAGTGACCCGTTTCGCACTAAAAGCTCTAGTGATGTCGCAGATTTCATACGGAATAACCAGCAGATTTCCTTTGCTTTCTCAGTAGATGTTGAAGACCTGTTTTATTCGGTACCTCATGATAAGCTTTTGACTTCGGTCCGACAGTGCATAGAAGATAATGGTGACGTTTCTTTTATGAATAATGCGGGCGTATCCGTTGAAAACTTTTTAGCACTTTTAGAATTTTATCTTAACGTTACTTTTATTACTTTTAACGACAAGCCCTATCTACAACGACAAGGCATCTGTATAGGTTCTTGTGTCGCCCCTGTTCTTACTGATATTTTTTTAGCAGATGTAGATAGGACGTTGGATAAATTTTTAAGGGGGAATAAGGTTTTGAAGATTTTTAGATATGTTGACGATTTTTTAATTCTTTTAGACAAGCGGGGGCCATATACACCCCCCAATTACTTTTTAGATTTTCAAGTAGACGCCTGTACTTCAGTGAGTGTGCGTGCGGATGAGGTATCATATGAAGTGCAGCGTTCTTATTGTGAACATGTGCTTAGTGTTTTTAAAGATCATGGACGCGGACTTAGGTTCACTACCGAGGTACCCACAGAGGCTTGTCTCCAGTTTTTAGACCTCAAGCTACTGTGGGGTAGTGAACACTTTTGTTGGGTGTACCGGCCTAGAGTGAAGAAGGGGCTGTTGCCGTATGATTCTGCACACTCGAAATTAGTTAAAAGAGGTATTGCTTCGCTATGTCTAGAATCCTCGTTGATTAAGTCGTGTCCACACCACATGCGTACTAGTTTTTATGAACAGATCAGCCGATTGACGGCGGCGGGCTTCCCTTCGTCGGTCCTAAACGCGGTCGCCGAGTCACTACTGCAGAAGATGAAACGTGGAACACAAAGGGATAGAGCTACTTGGGATCCTTCGGGTTCCAAGCTTCAAGTCGTGCCTTACGTGCACAAGCTCTCCCATAATATTAAGAAGGTTGCTGCAAGGCATGGTGTGGCTGTGGTCTTTTCTGCGCCAGAAAAGCTCGCCAAGTTATGTCCGCGTATTTGCAATGGCAAGAGACGCGGTTGCGTGAAAAAACATGAGAATGCCTTCGTAAAATGTTCCATGGGAGTTGTATACTCCATTCCTTTTTCCTGCGGTAACGTGTACATTGGCATTACCGAGCGATGCCTCAATGACCGGCTTAGGGAGCATGCGCTAAAGGTTAAGAAAAACGAGGATAAGTACGCACATCTTGTGTCGCATATTGCCGCATGTGGGTGTGAACCACGATTTTCGGATACAAGGATTCTTGGGAGAAGCTCAAATTTATCAGCACGTTTGCTGTTAGAATCATATTATATAGAAAAGAATAAAGATATATGTGTCAGCGAGCCATCTTTGGTGTTGCATCAACAAGAAATATCTTTCCTTGATGCGAGGGTTTAGCGATTATATCTCCTTTTCGTGTTAACCCCCCCCCCTTTTTTTACTTTTTTTACTTTTTTTACTTTTTACTTGTTCCTAGTGGTGTGGTGACGCCATGTTGGTTTTCTACTGGCGCAGTTCTGTTAGTTTGTGCCTTTGCGCATTTCGATGTACGTATTTAAGAAGGTCAGATAGGAGCAATAAACAGTTGGTAGTGAGCGCTGCGTGTCGGGTGTGTTGCTCTGGTGTAAGTGTGTGTGCTTGTGTGAGTGTTTGCGTGAGTCGAGGTTGCGCCAAAATTTCTAAGTATATGATGTATAACCAACTAGCCCAACAACAAGTTTTATTAAGCAGGTAAGGTTAGGTTACGTTAGAATAGGTTAGGTAAGGTTAGGTTACGTTAGGTTAGGGTAAGTTAGGTTAGGTTTGGTTAGCTTAGGTTAGGTTAGCTTAGGTTAGGTTAGGTTGGGTTGGGTTGGGTTAGGTTGGGTTAGGTTAGGTTAGGTTAGGTTGGGTTGGGTTGGGTTAGGTTAGGTTAGGTTTGGTTAGGTTAGGTAAGGTTAGGTTAGGTTAGGTTACGTTAGGTTAAGGTATGAACCGTCGTAAAACCGCATTAAACAATGTCACTTAGTGAGATGCAGTGTTTTTCACCTTTACAAGTTGAGAACTGTGATATCTAATGTGAAAGCGCTTGAAACCGTCGTAATGTTGTAGAAAGCAATGTAAAGTAGCGAATAAAACGTTTTCTAACGATAGAAGTGCGAAGGTCATGTTAGTTTGAGTTATGTTAGTTTAAGCTAGGTAGCGTCGTGAAACTACCAAAAACAACGTCATCTAACGAGATAGTGTTGCTTTATTGCGAGAACGAAACTGCGATAGGTGAAATGTTGTGAAAGCACACAAAACGGCATGAACAAGCCAAATACTGCGTGTTGTACCGTTACAAGTGCGAAACTGCTATGTTGTGATATTCTCGTTAAAGCGCATGAAAGCATCGTGAAACCTTAAAGAACGATGTCATTTAGCGAGATACAGCGTTCTGTACTGCAATAAGTTGGTGAAAAACTGTGAGGTTATGCAAATATCCTAATTGTGAACGAAACAGTGTAATAGAGCGTTTTTTAATACAAGTGCGAATGTTAGGTTAGGTTAAGATATGAACCGTCGTAAAACCGCATTAAACAATGTCACTTATTGAGATGCAGTGTTTTTCACCACTACAAGTCGGGAACTGCGATATCTAATGTGAAAGCGCTTGCAAACGTCGTTAGGTTAGGTTAGGTTTGGTTAGGTTAGGTTAGGTTACGTTAGGTTAGGTTAGGTTAGGTTTGGTTAGGTTAGGTTAGGTTAGGTTAGGGTATGTTAGGTAAGGTTTGGTTAGGGTAGGTTAGGTTAGGTTGGGTTAGGTAAGGTTAGGTTAGGTTAAGATATGAACCGCGCTAAAACCGCATTAAACAATGTCACTTAGTGAGATGCTGTGTTTTCCACCATTACCAGTCGGGAACTGCGATATCTAATGTGAAAGCGCATGAAACCGTCGTAATCTTGTAGAAAACATTGTAAAGTAGCGAATAAAACGTTTTCTATCGATAGAAGTGCGAAGATTCGGTTAGTTTGAGCTAGGTAGCGTCGTGAAACCACCAAAAACGATGTCATCTAACGAGATAGTGTTGTTTTATTGCGAGTACGAAACTGCGATAGGTGAAATATTGGGAAAACACACAAAATGGCATGAACTAGCCAGATACTGCGTCTTGTGCCGTTACAAGTGCGAAACTGCTTTATTGTGATATTCTCGTTAAAGCGCATGCAAGTATCGTGAAACCTTAAAGAACGATGTCATCTAGCGAGACACAGCGTTCTGTACTGTAATAAGTTGGTGAGAAACTGTGAGGTCAAGCAAATATCGTAATTGTGAACGAAACAGTGTAATTGAGCGTATTTAGATACAAGTGCGAATGTTAGGTTAGGTTGAGATATCAACCGTCGTAAAACCGCATTAAACAATGTCACTTAGTGAGATGTAGTGTTTTTCAACATTACAAGTCGGGAACTAAGATATCTAATGTGAAAGCGCATGAAACCGTCGTAATCTTGTAGAAAACATTGTAAAATTGCGAGTAATACGTTTTCTAAAGATAGAAGTGCGAAGGTTAGCTTGAGTTATGTTAGTTTAAGCTATGTAGTGTCGTGAGACCACCAAAAAGGACGTCATCTAACTAGATAGTGTTGTTTTATTGCATGTACGAAACTGCAATAGGTGAAATGTTGTGAAAGTACACAAAACGGCTTGAACAAGCCAGATACTGCGTGTTGTACCGTTCCAAGTGCGAAACTGCTATGTTGTGTTATTCTCGTTAAAGCGCATGCAAGCATCGTGAAACCTTAAAGAACGATGTCATTTAGCGAGATACAGCGTTCTGTACTGCAATAAGTTGGTGAAAAACTGTGAGGTTATGCAAATATCGTAATTGTGAACGAAACAGTGTAATAGAGCGTTTTTCAATACAAGTACGAATGTTAGGTTAGGTTAAGATATGAACCGTCGTAAAACCGCATTAAACAATGTCACTTAGTGAGATGCAGTGTTTTCACCATTACAAGTCGGGAACTGCGATATCTAATGTGAAAGCGCTTGCAAACGTCGTTAGGTTAGGTTAGGTTAGGTTAGGTTAGGTTAGGTTAGGTTAGGTTAGGTTACGTTAGGTTAGGTTTGGTTAGGTTAGGTTAGGTTAGGTTAGGTTATGTTAGGTTAGGTTGGGTTAGGTTAGGTTAGGTTAGGTTAGGTTAAGATATGAACCGCGCTAAAACCGCATTAAACAATGTCACTTAGTGAGATGCAGTATTTTTCACCTTTACAAGTTGGAAACTGCGATATCTAATGTGAAAGCGCTTGAAACCGTCGTAATGTTGTAGAAAGCAATGTAAAGTAGCGAGTAAAACGTTTTCTAACGATAGAAGTGCGAAGGTTATGTTAGGTTGAGTTATGTTAGTTTAAGCTAGGTAGCGTCGTGAAACCACCAAAAACGACGTCATCTAACGAGATAGTGTTGTTTTAATGCGAGTACGAAACTGCGATAGGTAAAATGTTGTGAAAGCACACAAAACGGCATGAACAAGCCAAATACTGCGTGTTGTACCGTTACAAGTGCGAAACTGCTATGTTGTGACATTCTCGGTAAAGCGCATGCAAGTATCGTGAAACCTTAAAGAACGATGTCATTTAGCGAGATACAGCGTTCTGTACTGTAATAAGTTGGTGAGAAACTGTGAGGTCAAGCAAATATCGTAATTGTGAACGAAACAGTGTAATTGAGCGTCTTTAGATACAAGTGCGAATGTTAGGTTAGGTTGACATATCAACCGTCGTTAAACCGCATTAAACAATGTCACTTAGTGAGATGTAGTGTTTTTCAACATTACAAGTCGGGAACTACGATATCTAATGTGAAAGCGCATGAAACCGTCGTAATCTAGTAGAAAACATTGTAAAGTTGCGAGTAAAACGTTTTCTAACGATAGAAGTGCGAAGGTTAGGTTAGGTTAGGTTAGTTTAAGCTAGGTAGCGTCGTGAAACTACCAAAAACGACGTCATCTAACGAGATAGTGTTGTTTTATTGCGAGTATTAAACTGCGATAGGTGAAATGTTGTGAATGCACACAAAACGGCATGAACAAGCCAAATACTGCGTGTTCTACCGTTACAAGTGCGAAACTGCTATATTGTGATATTCTCGTTAAAGCGCATGCAAGCATCGTGAAACCTTAAAGAACAATGTCATTTAGCGAGATACAGCGTTCTGTACTGCAATAAGTTGGTGAAAAACTGTGAGGTTATGCAAATATCGTAATTCTGAACGAAACAGTGTAATAGAGCGTTTTTCAATACAAGTACGAATGTTAGGTTAGGTTAAGATATGAACCGTCGTAAAACCGCATTAAACAATGTCACTTAGTGAGATGCAGTGTTTTTCACCATTACAAGTCGGGAACTGCGATATCTAAGGTGAAAGCGCTTGCAAACGTCATTAGGTTAGGTTAGGTTAGGTTAGGTTAGGTTAGGGTAGGTTTGGTTAGGTTAGGTTAGGTTAGGTTATGTTAGGTTAGGTTGGGTTAGGTTAGGTTAGGTTACGTTAGGTTAAGGTATGAACCGTCGTAAAACCGCAATAAACAATGTCACTTAGTGAGATGCAGTGTTTTTCACCTTTACAAGTTGGGAACTGCGATATCTAATGTGAAAGCGCTTGAAACCGTCGTAATGTTGTAGAAAGCAATGTAAAGTAGCGAGTAAAACGTTTTCTAATGATAGAAGTGCGAAGGTTATGTTAGGTTGAGTTATGTTAGTTTAAGCTTGGTAGCGTCGTGAAACCACCAAAAACGACGTCATCTAACGATATAGTGTTGGTTTATTGCGAGTACGAAACTGCGATAGGTAAAATGTTGTGAAAGCACACAAAACGGCATGAACAAGCCAAATACTGCGTGTTGTACCGTTACAAGTGCGAAACTGCTATGTTGTGACATTCTCGGTAAAGCGCATGCAAGTATCGTGAAACCTTAAAGAACGATGTCATTTAGCGAGATACAGCGTTCTGTACTGTAATAAGTTGGTGAGAAACTGTGAGGTCAAGCAAATATCGTAATTGTGAACGAAACAGTGTAATTGAGCGTCTTTAGATACAAGTGCGAATGTTAAATTAGGTTGACATATCAACCGTCGTAAAACCGCATTAAACAATGTCACTTAGTGAGATGTAGTGTTTTTCAACATTACAAGTCGGGAACTACGATATCTAATGTGAAAGCGCATGAAACCGTCGTAATCTTGTAGAAAACATTGTAAAGTGGCGAGTAAAACGTTTTCTAACGATAGAAGTGCGAAGGTTAGGTTAGGTTAGGTTAGTTTAAGCTAGGTAGCGTCGTGAAACTACCGAAAACGACGTCATCTAACGAGATAGTGTTGTTTTATAGCGAGTATTAAACTGCGATAGGTGAAATGTTGTGAAAGCACACAAAACGGCATGAACAAGCCAAATACTGCGTGTTCTACCGTTACAAGTGCGAAACTGCTATATTGTGATATTCTCGTTAAAGCGCATGCAAGCATCGTGAAACCTTAAAGAACAATGTCATTTAGCGAGATACAGCGTTCTGTACTGCAATAAGTTGGCGAAAAACTGTGAGGTTATGCAAATATCCTAATTGTGAACGAAACAGTGTAATAGAGCGTTTTTTAATACAAGTGCGAATGTTAGGTTAGGTTAAGATATGAACCATCGTAAAACCGCATTAATCAATGTCACTTAGTGAGATGCAGTGTTTTTCACCATTACAAGTCGGGAACTGCGATATCTAATGTGAAAGCGCTTGCAAACGTCGTTAGGTTAGGTTAGGTAACGTTAGGTTAGGTTAGGTTAGATTAGGTTAGGTTGGGTTGAGTTGGGTTAGGTTAGGTTAGGTTAGGTTAGGTTGGGTTAGGTTAGGTTAGGTTAGGTTAGGTTACGTTAGGTTAGGTTAGGTTAGGTTAGGTTACGTTAGGTTAGGTTAGGTTAGGTAAGGATAATTTGGTTAGGTTAGGTAAGGTTAGGTTAGGTTAGGTTAGGTTGGGTTGGGTGTTGTTGGGTTGGGTTGGGTTGGGTTAGGTTGGGTTAGGTTAGGTTAGGTTACGTTAGGTTAGGTTAGGTTAGGTTACGTTAGGTTATGTTAGGTTAGGTTAGGTTACGTTAGGTTAGGTTAGGTCAGGTAAGGTTAGGTTACGTTAGAATAGGTTAGGTTAGGTTACGTTAGGTTAGGTAAAGTTAGGTTAGGTTAGGTTTGGTTAGGTTAGGTTAGGTTAGCTTAGGTTAGGTTAGGTTGGGTTGGGTTGGGTTAGGTTGGGTTAGGTTAGGTTAGGTTAGGTTATGTTGGGTTAGGTTAGTTTAGGTTAGGTTAGGTTAGGTTAGGTTAAGTTGGGTTGGGTTAGGTTAGGTTAGGTTAGGTAAGGTTAGGTTAGGTTAGGTTAGGTTAGGTTAAGGTATGAACCGTCGTAAAACCGCATTAAACAATGTCACTTAGTGAGATGCAGTGTTTTTCACCTTTACAAGTTGGGAACTGTGATATCTAATGTGAAAGCGCTTGAAACCGTCGTAATGTTGTAGAAAGCAATGTAAAGTAGAGAATAAAACGTTTTCTAACGATAGAAGTGCGAAGGTCATGTTAGTTTGAGTTATGTTAGTTTAAGCTAGGTAGCGTCGTGAAACTACCAAAAACAACGTCATCTAACGAGATAGTGTTGTTTTATTGCGAGTACGAAACTGCGATAGGTGAAATGTGAAAGCACACAAAACGGCATGAACAAGCCAAATACTGCGTGTTGTACCGTTACAAGTGCGAAACTGCTATGTTGTGATATTCTCGTTAAAGCGCATGCAAGCATCGTGAAACCTTAAAGAACGATGTCATTTAGCGAGATACAGCGTTCTGTACAGCAATACGTTGGTGAAAAACTGTGAGGTTATGCAAATATCCTAATTGTGAACGAAACAGTGTAATAGAGCGTTTTTTAATACAAGTGCGAATGTTAGGTTAGGTTAAGATATGAACCGTCGTAAAACCGCATTAAACAATGTCACTTAGTGAGATGCAGTGTTTTTCACCATTACAAGTCGGGAACTGCGATATCTAATGTGAAAGCGCTTGCAAACGTCGTTAGGTTAGGTTAGGTTAGGTTAGGTTACGTTAGGTTAGGTTAGGTTAGGTTTGGTTAGGTTTGGTTAGGTTAGGTTAGGGTATGTTAGGTAAGGTTTGGTTAGGTTAGGTTAGGTTAGGTTGGTTTAGGTAAGGTTAGGTTAGGTTAAGATATGAACCGCGCTAAAACCGCATTAAACAATGTCACTTAGTGAGATGCTGTGTTTTTCACCATTACAAGTCAGGAACTGCGATATCTAATGTGAAAGCGCATGAAACCGTCGTAATCTTGTAGAAAACATTGTAAAGTAGCGAATAAAACGTTTTCTAACGATAGAAGTGCGAAGGATCGGTTAGTTTGAGCTACGTAGCTTCGTGAAACCACCAAAAACGATGTCATCTAACCAGATAGTGTTGTTTTATTGCGAGTACGAAACTGCGATAGGTGAAATATTGGGAAAGCACACAAAATGGCATGAACTAGCCAGATACTGCGTCTTGTGCCGTTACAAGTGCCAAGCTGCTTTATTGTGATATTCTCGTTAAAGCGCATGCAAGTATCGTGAAACCTTAAAGAACGATGTCATTTAGCGAGATACAGCGTTCTGTACTGTAATAAGTTGGTGAGAAACTGTGAGGTCAAGCAAATATCGTAATTGTGAACGAAACAGTGTAATTGAGCGTCTTTAGATACAAGTGCGAATGTTAGGTTAGGTTGACATATCAACCGTCGTAAAACCGCATTAAACAATGTCACTTAGTGAGATGTAGTGTTTTTCAACATTACAAGTCGGGAACTACGATATCTAATGTGAAAGCGCATGAAACCGTCGTAATCTTGTAGAAAACATTGTAAAGTTGCGAGTAAAACGTTTTCTAACGATAGAAGTGCGAAGGTTAGGTTAGGTTAGGTTAGTTTAAGCTAGGTAGCGTCGTGAAACTACCAAAAACGACGTCATCTAACGAGATAGTGTTGTTTTATTGCGAGTATTAAACTGCGATAGGTGAAATGTTGTGAATGCACACAAAACGGCATGAACAAGCCAAATACTGCGTGTTCTACCGTTACAAGTGCGAAACTGCTATATTGTGATATTCTCGTTAAAGCGCATGCAAGCATCGTGAAACCTTAAAGAACAATGTCATTTAGCGAGATACAGCGTTCTGTACTGCAATAAGTTGGTGAAAAACTGTGAGGTTATGCAAATATCCTAATTGTGAACGAAACAGTGTAATAGAGCGTTTTTCAATACAAGTACGAATGTTAGGTTAGGTTAAGGTGTGAACCGTCGTAAAACCGCAATAAACAATGTCACTTAGTGAGATGCAGTGTTTTTCACCTTTACAAGTTGGGAACTGCGATATCTAATGTGAAAGCGCTTGAAACCGTCGTAATGTTGTAGAAAGCAATGTAAAGTAGCGAGTAAAACGTTTTCTAACGATAGAAGTGCGAAGGTTATGTTAGGTTGAGTTATGTTATTTTAAGCTAGGTAGCGTCGTGAAACCACCAAAAACGACGTCATCGAACGAGATAGTGTTGTTTTATTGCGAGTACGAAACTGCGATAGGTAAAATGTTGTGAAAGCACACAAAACGGCATGAACAATCCAAATGCTGCGTGTTGTACCGTTACAAGTGCGAAACTGCTATGTTGTGACATTCTCGGTAAAGCGCATGCAAGTATCGTGAAACCTTAAAGAACGATGTCATTTAGCGAGATACAGCGTTCTGTACTGTAATAAGTTGGTGAGAAACTGTGAGGTCAAGCAAATATCGTAATTGTGAACGAAACAGTGTAATTGAGCGTCTTTAGATACAAGTGCGAATGTTAGGTTAGGTTGACATATCAACCGTCGTAAAACCGCATTAAACAATGTCACTTAGTGAGATGTAGTGTTTTTCAACATTACAAGTCGGGAACTACGATATCTAATGTGAAAGCGCATGAAACCGTCGTAATCTTGTAGAAAACATTGTAAAGTGGCGAGTAAAACGTTTTCTAACAATAGAAGTGCGAAGGTTAGGTTAGGTTAGGTTAGTTTAAGCTAGGTAGCGTCGTGAAACTACCAAAAACGACGTCATCTAACGAGATAGTGTTGTTTTATAGCGAGTATTAAACTGCGATAGGTGAAATGTTGTGAAAGCACACAAAACGGCATGAACAAGCCAAATACTGCGTGTTCTACCGTTACAAGTGCGAAACTGCTATATTGTGATATTCTCGTTAAAGCGCATGCAAGCATCGTGAAACCTTAAAGAACAATGTCATTTAGCGAGATACAGCGTTCTGTACTGCAATAAGTTGGTGAAAAACTGTGAGGTTATGCAAATATCGTAATTGTGAACAAAACAGTGTAATAGAGCGTTTTTAGATACAAGTGCGAATGTTAGGTTAGGTTCAGATATGAACCGTCGTAAAACCGCATTAAACAATGTCAATTACTGAGATGCAGTGTTTTTCACCATTAAAAGTGGGGAACTGCGATATTTCGTGTTAAAGCGCTTGCAACCGTCGTTAGGTTAGGTTAGGTTAGGTTAGGTTAGGTTAGGTTAGATTAGGTTAGGTTGGGTTGAGTTGGGTTAGGTTAGGTTAGGTTAGGTTAGGTTGGGTTAGGTTAGGTTAGGTTAGGTTACGTTAGGTTAGGTTAGGTTACGTTAGGTTAGGTTAGGTTAGGTTACGTTAGGTTAGGTTAGGTAAGGATAATTTGGTTAGGTTAGGTAAGGTTAGGTTAGGTTAGGTTAGGTTGGGTTGGGTGTTGTTGGGTTAGGTTGGGTTGGGTTAGGTTGGGTTAGGTTAGGTTAGGTTACGTTAGGTTAGGTGAGGTTACGTTATGTTAGGTTAGGTTAGGTTACGTTAGGTTCGGTTAGGTCAGGTAAGGTTAGGTTACGTTAGAATAGGTTAGGTAAGGTTAGGTTACGTTAGGTTAGGGTAAGTTAGGTTAGGTTAGGTTTGGTTAGCTTAGGTTAGGTTAGCTTAGGTTAGGTTAGGTTGGGTTGGGTTGGGTTAGGTTGGGTTAGGTTAGGTTAGGTTAGGTTAGGTTGGGTTGGGTTGGGTTAGGTTAGGTTAGGTTTGGTTAGGTTAGGTAAGGTTAGGTTAGGTTAGGTTACGTTAGGTTAAGGTATGAACCGTCGTAAAACCGCATTAAACAATGTCACTTAGTGAGATGCAGTGTTTTTCACCTTTACAAGTTGAGAACTGTGATATCTAATGTGAAAGCGCTTGAAACCGTCATAATGTTGTAGAAAGCAATGTAAAGTAGCGAGTAAAACGTTTTCTAACGATAGAAGTGCGAAGGTTATGTTAGGTTGAGTTATGTTAGTTAAAGCTAGGTAGCGTCGTGCAACTACCAAAAACAACGTCATTTAACGAGATAGTGTTGTTTTATTGCGAGTACGAAACTGCGATAGGTGAAATGTTGTGAAAGCACACAAAACGGCATGAACAAGCCAAATACTGCGTGTTGTACAGTTACAAGTGCGAAACTGCTATGTTGTGATATTCTCGTTAAAGCGCATGCAAGCATCGTGAAACCTTAAAGAACGATGTCATTTAGCGAGATACAGCGTTCTGTACTGCAATAAGTTGGTGAAAAACTGTGAGGTTATGCAAATATCCTAATTGTGAACGAAACAGTGTAATAGAGCGTTTTTAGTACAAGTGCGAATGTTAGGTTAGGTTAAGATATGAACCGTCGTAAAACCGCATTAAACAATGTCACTTAGTGAGATGCAGTGTTTTTCACCATTACAAGTCGGGAACTGCGATATCTATTGTGAAAGCGCTTGCAAACGTCGTTAGGTTAGGTTAGGTTTGGTTAGGTTAGGTTAGGTTAGGTTACGTTAGGTTAGGTTAGGTTAGGTTAGGTTTGGTTAGGTTAGGTTAGGTTAGGTTAGGGTATGTTAGGTAAGGTTTGGTTAGGTTAGGTTAGGTTAGGCTGGGTTAGGTAAGGTTAGGTTAGGTTAAGATATGAACCGCGCTAAAACCGCATTAAACAATGTCACTTAGTGAGATGCTGTGTTTTCCATCATTACAAGTCGGGAACTGCGATATCTAATGTGAAAGCGCATGAAACCGTCGTAATCTTGTAGAAAACATTGTAAAGTAGCGAATAAAACGTTTTCTAACGATAGAAGTGCGAACGTTCGGTTAGTTTGAGCTATGTAGCGTCGTGAAACCACCAAAAACGATGTCATCTAACGAGATAGTGTTGTTTTATTGCGAGTACGAAACTGCGATAGGTGAAATATTGGGAAAGCACACAAAATGGCATGAACTTGCCAGATACTGCGTCTTGTGCCGTTACAAGTGCGAAACTGCTTTATTGTGATATTCTCGTTAAAGCGCATGCAAGTATCGTGAAACCTTAAAGAACGATGTCATCTAGCGAGATACAGCGTTCTGTACTGTAATAAGTTGGTGAGAAACTGTGAGGTCAAGCAAATATCGTAATTGTGAACGAAACAGTGTAATTGAGCGTATTTAGATACAAGTGCGAATGTTAGGTTAGGTTGAGATATCAACCGTCGTAAAACCGCATTAAACAATATCACTTAGTGAGATGTAGTGTTTTTCAACATTACAAGTCGGGAACTACTATATCTAATGTGAAAGCGCATGAAACCGTCGTAATCTTGTAGAAAACATTGTAAAATTGCGAGTAAAACGTTTTCTAAAGATAGAAGTGCGAAGATTAGCTTGAGTTATGTTAGTTTAAGCTATGTAGCGTCGTGAGACCACCAAAAAGGACGTCATCTAACGAGATAGTGTTGTTTTATTGCATGTACGAAACTGCAATAGGTGAAATGTTGTGAAAGTACACAAAACGGCTTGAACAAGCCAGATACTGCGTGTTGTACCGTTACAAGTGCGAAACTGCTATAATGTGATATTCTCGTTAAAGCGCATGCAAGCATCGTGAAACCTTAAAGAACGATGTCATTTAGCGAGATACAGCGTTCTGTACTGCAATAAGTTGGTGAAAAACTGTGAGGTTATGCAAATATCGTAATTGTGAACGAAACAGTGTAATAGAGCGTTTTTCAATACAAGTACGAATGTTAGGTTAGGTTAAGATATGAACCGTCGTAAAACCGCATTAAACAATGTCACTTAGTGAGATGCAGTGTTTTCACCATTACAAGTCGGGAACTGCGATATCTAATGTGAAAAAACTTGCAAACGTCGTTAGGTTAGGTTAGGTTAGGTTAGGTTACGTTAGGTTAGGTTTGTTACGTTAGGTTAGGTTAGGTTATGTTAGGTTAGTTTGGGTTAGGTTAGGTTAGGTTACGTTAGGTTAAGGTATGAACCGTCGTAAAACCGCAATAAACAATGTCACTTAGTGAGATGCAGTGTTTTTCACCTTTACAAGTTGGGAACTGCGATATCTAATGTGAAAGCGCTTGAAACCGTCGTAATGTTGTAGAAAGCAATGTAAAGTAGCGAGTACAACGTTTTCTAACGATAGAAGTGCGAAGGTTATGTTAGGTTGAGTTATGTTAGTTTAAGCTAGGTAGCGTCGTGAAACCACCAAAAACGACGTCATCTAACGAGATAGTGTTGTTTTATTGCGAGTACGAAACTGCGATAGGTAAAATGTTGTGAAAGCACACAAAACGGCATGAACAAGCCAAATACTGCGTGTTGTACCGTTACAAGTGCGAAACTGCTATGTTGTGACATTCTCGGTAAAGCGCATGCAAGTATCGTGAAACCCTAAAGAACGATGTCATTTAGCGAGATACAGCGTTCTCTACTGTAATAATTTGGTGAGAAACTGTGAGGTCAAGCAAATATCGTAATTGTGAACGAAACAGTGTAATTGAGCGTCTTTAGATACAAGTGCGAATGTTAGGTTAGGTTGACATATCAACCGTCGTAAAACCGCATTAAACAATGTCACTTAGTGAGATGTAGTGTTTTTCAACATTACAAGTCGGGAACTACGATATCTAATGTGAAAGCGCATGAAACCGTCGTAATCTTGTAGAAAACATTGTAAAGTGGCGAGTAAAACGTTTTCTAACAATAGAAGTGCGAAGGTTAGGTTAGGTTAGGTTAGTTTAAGCTAGGTAGCGTCGTGAAACTACCAAAAACGACGTCATCTAACGAGATAGTGTTGTTTTATAGCGAGTATTAAACTGCGATAGGTGAAATGTTGTGAAAGCACACAAAACGGCATGAACAAGCCAAATACTGCGTGTTCTACCGTTACAAGTGCGAAACTGCTATATTGTGATATTCTCGTTAAAGCGCATGCAAGCATCGTGAAACCTTAAAGAACAATGTCATTTAGCGAGATACAGCGTTCTGTACTGCAATAAGTTGGTGAAAAACTGTGAGGTTATGCAAATATCGTAATTGTGAACAAAACAGTGTAATAGAGCGTTTTTAGATACAAGTGCGAATGTTAGGTTAGGTTCAGATATGAACCGTCGTAAAACCGCATTAAACAATGTCAATTACTGAGATGCAGTGTTTTTCACCATTAAAAGTGGGGAACTGCGATATTTCGTGTTAAAGCGCTTGCAACCGTCGTTAGGTTAGGTTAGGTTAGGTTAGGTTAGGTTAGGTTAGGTTAGGTTAGGTTAGGTTAGGTTAGATTAGGTTAGGTTGGGTTGAGTTGGGTTAGGTTAGGTTAGGTTAGGTTAGGTTAGGTTGGGTTAGGTTAGGTTAGGTTAGGTTACGTTAGGTTAGGTTAGGTTACGTTAGGTTAGGTTAGGTTAGGTTACGTTAGGTTAGGTTAGGTTAGGTTAGGATAATTTGGTTAGGTTAGGTAAGGTTAGGTTAGGTTAGGTTAGGTTGGGTTGGGTGTTGTTGGGTTGGGTTGGGTTGGGTTAGGTTGGGTTAGGTTAGGTTAGTTACGTTAGGTTAGGTTAGGTTAGGTTACGTTAGGTTATGTTAGGTTAGGTTAGGTTACGTTAGGTTAGGTTAGGTCAGGTAAGGTTAGGTTACGTTAGAATAGGTTAGGTTAGGTTACGTTAGGTTAGGTTAAGTTAGGTTACGTTAGGTTTGGTTAGGTTAGGTTAGGTTAGCTTAGGTTAGGTTAGGTTGGGTTGGGTTGAGTTAGGTTGGGTTAGGTTAGGTTAGGTTAGGTTGGGTTAGGTTAGTTTAGGTTAGGTTAGGTTAGGTTAGGTTAAGTTGGGTTGGGTTAGGTTAGGTTAGATTAGGTAAGGTTAGGTTAGGTTAGGTTAGGTTAGGTTAAGGTATGAACCGTCGTAAAACCGCATTAAACAATGTCACTTAGTGAGATGCAGTGTTTTTCACCTTTACAAGTTGGGAACTGTGATATCTAATGTGAAAGCGCTTGAAACCGTCGTAATGTTGTAGAAAGCAATGTAAAGTAGCGAGTAAAACGTTTTCTAACGATAGAAGTGCGAAGGTCATGTTAGGTTGAGTTATGTTAGTTTAAGCTAGGTAGCGTCATGAAACTACCAAAAACAACGTCATCTAACGAGATAGTGTTGTTTTATTGCGAGTACGAAACTGCGATAGGTGAAATGTTGTGAAAGCACACAAAACGGCATGAACAAGCCAAATACTGCGTGTTGTACCGTTACAAGTGCGAAACTGCTATGTTGTGATATTCTCGTTAAAGTGCATGCAAGCATCGTGAAACCTTAAAGAACGATGTCATTTAGCGAGATACAGCGTTCTGTACTGCAATAAGTTGGTGAAAAACTGTGAGGTTATGCAAATATCCTAATTGTGAACGAAACAGTGTAATAGAGCGTTTTTTAATACAAGTGCGAATGTTAGGTTAGGTTAAGATATGAACCGTCGTAAAACCGCATTAAACAATGTCACTTAGTGAGATGCAGTGTTTTTCACCATTACAAGTTGGGAACAGCGATATCTAATGTGAAAGCACTTGCAAACGTCGTTAGGTTAGGTTAGGTTAGGTTAGGTTAGGTTAGGTTAGGTTACGTTAGGTTAGGTTTGGTTACGTTAGGTTAGGTTAGGTTATGTTAGGTTAGGTTGGGTTAGGTTAGGTTAGGTTAGGTTACGTTAGGTTAAGGCATGAACCGTCGTAAAACCGCAATAAACAATGTCACTTAGTGAGATGCAGTGTTTTTCACCTTTACAAGTTGGGAACTGCGATATCTAATGCGAAAGCGCTTGAAACCGTCGTAATGTTGTAGAAAGCAAAGTAAAGTAGCGAGTAAAACGTTTTCTAACGATAGAAGTGCGAAGGTTAGGTTAGGTTAGGTTAGTTTAAGCTAGGTAGCGTCGTGAAACTACCAAAAACGACGTCATCTAACGAGATAGTGTTGTTTTATTGCGAGTACGAAACTGCGATAGGTAAAATGTTGTGAAAGCACACAAAACGGCATGAACAAGCCAAATACTGCGTGTTCTACCGTTACAAGTGCGAAACTGCTATATTGTGATATTCTCGTTAAAGCGCATGCAAGCATCGTGAAACCTTAAAGAACAATGTCATTTAGCGAGATACAGCGTTCTGTACTGCAATAAGTTGGTGAAAAACTGTGAGGTTAAGCAAATATCGTAATTGTGAACGAAACAGTGTAATAGAGCGCTTTTCAATACAAGTACGAATGTTAGGTTAGGTTAAGGTATGAACCGTCGTAAAACCGCATTAAACAATGTCACTTAGTGAGATGCAGTGTTTTTCACCATTACAAGTCGGGAACTGCGATATCTAATGTGAAAGCGCTTGAAACCGTCGTAATGTTGTAGAAAGCAATGCAAAGTAGCGAGTAAAACGTTTTCTAACGATAGAAGTGCGAAGGTTATGTTAGGTTGAGTTATGTTAGTTTAAGCTAGGTAGCGTCGTGAAACCACCAAAAACGACGTCATCTAACGAGATAGTGTTGTTTTATTGCGAGTACGAAACTGCGATAGGTAAAATGTTGTGAAAGCACACAAAACGGCATGAACAAGCCAAATACTGCGTGTTGTACCGTTACAAGTGCGAAAGTGCTATGTTGTGACATTCTCGGTAAAGCGCATGCAAGTATCGTGAAACCTTAAAGAACGATGTCATTCAGCGAGATACAGCGTTCTGTACTGTAATAAGTTGGTGAGAAACTGTGAGGTCAAGCAAATATCGTAATTGTGAACGAAACAGTGTAATTGAGCGTCTTTAGATACAAGTGCGAATGTTAGGTTAGGTTGACATATCAACCGTCGTAAAACCGCATTAAACAATGTCACTTAGTGAGATGTAGTGTTTTTCAACATTACAAGTCGGGAACTACGATATCTAATGTGAAAGCGCATGAAACCGTCGTAATCTTGTAAAAAACATTGTAAAGTGGCGAGTAAAACGTTTTCTAACGATAGAAGTGCGAAGGTTAGGTTAGGTTAGGTTAGTTTAAGCTAGGTAGCGTCATGAAACTACCAAAAACGACGTCATCTAACGAGATAGTGTTGTTTTATAGCGAGTATTAAACTGCGATAGGTGAAATGTTGTGAAAGCACACAAAACGGCATGAACAAGCCAAATACTGCGTGTTCTACCGTTACAAGTGCGAAACTGCTATATTGTGATATTCTCGTTAAATCGCATGCAAGCATCGTGAAACCTTAAAGAACAATGTCATTTAGCGAGATACAGCGTTCTGTACTGCAATAAGTTGGTGAAAAACTGTGAGGTTATGCAAATATCGTAATTGTGAACAAAACAGTGTAATAGAGCATTTTTAGATACAAGTGCGAATGTTAGGTTAGGTTAAGATTTGAACCGTCGTAAAACCGCATTAAACAATGTCAATTACTGAGATGCAGTGTTTTCACCATTACAAGTCGGGAACTGCGATATCTAATGTGAAAGCACTTGCAAACGTCGTTAGGTTAGGTTAGGTTAGGTTAGGTTACGTTAGGTTAGGTTTGGTTACGTTAGGTTAGGTTAGGTTATGTTAGGTTAGTTTGGGTTAGGTTAGGTTAGGTTACGTTAGGTTAAGGTATGAACCGTCGTAAAACCGCAATAAACAATGTCACTTAGTGAGATGCAGTGTTTTTCACCTTTACAAGTTGGGAACTGCGATATCTAATGTGAAAGCGCTTGAAACCGTCGTAATGTTGTAGAAAGCAATGTAAAGTAGCGAGTACAACGTTTTCTAACGATAGAAGTGCGAAGGTTATGTTAGGTTGAGTTATGTTAGTTTAAGCTAGGTAGCGTCGTGAAACCACCAAAAACGACGTCATCTAACGAGATAGTGTTGTTTTATTGCGAGTACGAAACTGCGATAGGTAAAATGTTGTGAAAGCACACAAAACGGCATGAACAAGCCAAATACTGCGTGTTGTACCGTTACAAGTGCGAAACTGCTATGTTGTGACATTCTCGGTAAAGCGCATGCAAGTATCGTGAAACCTTAAAGAACGATGTCATTTAGCGAGATACAGCGTTCTGTACTGTAATAATTTGGTGAGAAACTGTGAGGTCAAGCAAATATCGTAATTGTGAACGAAACAGTGTAATTGAGCGTCTTTAGATACAAGTGCGAATGTTAGGTTAGGTTGACATATCAACCGTCGTAAAACCGCATTGAACAATGTCACTTAGTGAGATGTAGTGTTTTTCAACATTACAAGTCGGGAACTACGATATCTAATGTGAAAGCGCATGAAACCGTCGTAATCTTGTAGAAAACATTGTAAAGTGGCGAGTAAAACGTTTTCTAACGATAGAAGTGCGACGGTTAGGTTAGGTTAGGTTAGTTTAAGCTAGGTAGCGTCGTGAAACTACCAAAAACGACGTCATCTAACGAGATAGTGTTGTTTTATAGCGAGTATTAAACTGCGATAGGTAAAATGTTGTGAATGCACACAAAACGGCATGAACAAGCCAAATACGGCGTGTTCTACCGTTACAAGTGCGAAACTGCCATATTGTGATATTCTCGTTGAAGCGCATGCAAGCATCGTGAAACGTTAAAGAACGATGTCATTTAGCGAGATACAGCGTTCTGTACTGCAATAAGTTGGTGAAAAACTGTGAGGTTATGCAAATATCGTAATTGTGAACGAAACAGTGTAATAGAGCGTTTTTCAATACAAGTACGAATGTTAGGTTAGGTTAAGATATGAACCGTCGTAAAACCGCATTAAACAATGTCACTTAGTGAGATGCAGTGTTTTTCACCATTACAAGTTGGGAACTGCGATATCTAATGTGAAAGCACTTGCAAACGTCGTTAGGTTAGGTTAGGTTAGGTTAGGTTAGGTTACGTTAGGTTAGGTTTGGTTACGTTAGGTTAGGTTAGGTTATGTTAGGTTAGGTTGGGTTAGGTTAGGTTAGGTTACGTTAGGTTAAGGTATGAACCGTCGTAAAACCGCAATAAACAATGTCACTTAGTGAGATGCAGTGTTTTTCACCTTTACAAGTTGGGAACTGCGATATCTAATGCGAAAGCGCTTGAAACCGTCGTAATGTTGTAGAAAGCAATGCAAAGTAGCGAGTAAAACGTTTTCTAACGATAGAAGTGCGAAGGTTATGTTAGGTTGAGTTATGTTAGTTTAAGCTAGGTAGCGTCGTGAAACCACCAAAAACGACGTCATCTAACGAGATAGTGTTGTTTTATTGCGAGTACGAAACTGCGATAGGTAAAATGTTGTGAAAGCACACAAAACGGCATGAACAAGCCAAATACTGCGTGTTGTACCGTTACAAGTGCGAAAGTGCTATGTTGTGACATTCTCGGTAAAGCGCATGCAAGTATCGTGAAACCTTAAAGAACGATGTCATTCAGCGAGATACAGCGTTCTGTACTGTAATAAGTTGGTGAGAAACTGTGAGGTCAAGCAAATATCGTAATTGTGAACGAAACAGTGTAATTGAGCGTCTTTAGATACAAGTGCGAATGTTAGGTTAGGTTGACATATCAACCGTCGTAAAACCGCATTAAACAATGTCACTTAGTGAGATGTAGTGTTTTTCAACATTACAAGTCGGGAACTACGATATCTAATGTGAAAGCGCATGAAACCGTCGTAATCTTGTAAAAAACATTGTAAAGTGGCGAGTAAAACGTTTTCTAACGATAGAAGTGCGAAGGTTAGGTTAGGTTAGGTTAGTTTAAGCTAGGTAGCGTCGTGAAACTACCAAAAACGACGTCATCTAACGAGATAGTGTTGTTTTATAGCGAGTATTAAACTGCGATAGGTGAAATGTTGTGAAAGCACACAAAACGGCATGAACAAGCCAAATACTGCGTGTTCTACCGTTACAAGTGCGAAACTGCTATATTGTGATATTCTCGTTAAATCGCATGCAAGCATCGTGAAACCTTAAAGAACAATGTCATTTAGCGAGATACAGCGTTCTGTACTGCAATAAGTTGGTGAAAAACTGTGAGGTTATGCAAATATCGTAATTGTGAACAAAACAGTGTAATAGAGCATTTTTAGATACAAGTGCGAATGTTAGGTTAGGTTAAGATTTGAACCGTCGTAAAACCGCATTAAACAATGTCAATTACTGAGATGCAGTGTTTTTCACCATTAAAAGTGGGGAACTGCGATATTTAATGTGAAAGCGCTTGCAACCGTCGTTAGGTTAGGTTAGGTTAGGTTAGGTTAGGTTTGGTTAGGTTAGGTTAGGTTAGGTTAGGTTAGATTAGGTTAGGTTGGGTTGAGTTGGGTTAGGTTAGGTTAGGTTAGGTTAGGTTGGTTAGGTTAGGTTAGGTTAGGTTAGGTTACGTTAGGTTAGGTTACGTTAGGTTAGGTTAGGTTAGGTTACGTTAGGTTAGGTTAGGTTAGGTTAGGATAATTTGGTTAGGTTAGGTAAGGTTAGGTTAGGTTAGGTTAGGTTGGGTTGGGTGTTGTTGGGTTGGGTTGGGTTGGGTTAGGTTGGGTTAGGTTAGGTTAGTTACGTTAGGTTAGGTTAGGTTAGGTTACGTTAGGTTATGTTAGGTTAGGTTAGGTTACGTTAGGTTAGGTTAGGTCAGGTAAGGTTAGGTTACGTTAGAATAGGTTAGGTTAGGTTACGTTAGGTTAGGTTAAGTTAGGTTACGTTAGGTTTGGTTAGGTTAGGTTAGGTTAGCTTAGGTTAGGTTAGGTTGGGTTGGGTTGAGTTAGGTTGGGTTAGGTTAGGTTAGGTTAGGTTGGGTTAGGTTAGTTTAGGTTAGGTTAGGTTAGGTTAAGTTGGGTTGGGTAAGGTTAGGTTAGATTAGGTAAGGTTAGGTTAGGTTAGGTTAGGTTAGGTTAAGGTATGAACCGTCGTAAAACCGCATTAAACAATGTCACTTAGTGAGATGCAGTGTTTTTCACCTTTACAAGTTGGGAACTGTGATATCTAATGTGAAAGCGCTTGAAACCGTCGTAATGTTGTAGAAAGCAATGTAAAGTAGCGAGTAAAACGTTTTCTAACGATAGAAGTGCGAAGGTCATGTTAGGTTGAGTTATGTTAGTTTAAGCTAGGTAGCGTCGTGAAACTACCAAAAACAACGTCATCTAACGAGATAGTGTTGTTTTATTGCGAGTACGAAACTGCGATAGGTGAAATGTTGTGAAAGCACACAAAACGGCATGAACAAGCCAAATACTGCGTGTTGTACCGTTACAAGTGCGAAACTGCTATGTTGTGATATTCTCGTTAAAGTGCATGCAAGCATCGTGAAACCTTAAAGAACGATGTCATTTAGCGAGATACAGCGTTCTGTACTGCAATAAGTTGGTGAAAAACTGTGAGGTTATGCAAATATCCTAATTGTGAACGAAACAGTGTAATAGAGCGTTTTTTAATACAAGTGCGAATGTTAGGTTAGGTTAAGATATGAACCGTCGTAAAACCGCATTAAACAATGTCACTTAGTGAGATGCAGTGTTTTTCACCATTACAAGTTGGGAACTGCGATATCTAATGTGAAAGCACTTGCAAACGTCGTTAGGTTAGGTTAGGTTAGGTTAGGTTACGTTAGGTTAGGTTTGGTTACGTTAGGTTAGGTTAGGTTATGTTAGGTTAGGTTGGGTTAGGTTAGGTTAGGTTAGGTTACGTTAGGTTAAGGCATGAACCGTCGTAAAACCGCAATAAACAATGTCACTTAGTGAGATGCAGTGTTTTTCACTTTTACAAGTTGGGAACTGCGATATCTAATGCGAAAGCGCTTGAAACCGTCGTAATGTTGTAGAAAGCAAAGTAAAGTAGCGAGTAAAACGTTTTCTAACGATAGAAGTGCGAAGGTTAGGTTAGGTTAGGTTAGTTTAAGCTAGGTAGCGTCGTGAAACTACCAAAAACGACGTCATCTAACGAGATAGTGTTGTTTTATTGCGAGTACGAAACTGCGATAGGTAAAATGTTGTGAAAGCACACAAAACGGCATGAACAAGCCAAATACTGCGTGTTCTACCGTTACAAGTGCGAAACTGCTATATTGTGATATTCTCGTTAAAGCGCATGCAAGCATCGTGAAACCTTAAAGAACAATGTCATTTAGCGAGATACAGCGTTCTGTACTGCAATAAGTTGGTGAAAAACTGTGAGGTTAAGCAAATATCGTAATTGTGAACGAAACAGTGTAATAGAGCGCTTTTCAATACAAGTACGAATGTTAGGTTAGGTTAAGGTATGAACCGTCGTAAAACCGCAATAAACAATGTCACTTAGTGAGATGCAGTGTTTTTCACCTTTACAAGTTGGGAACTGCGATATCTAATGTGAAAGCGCTTGAAACCGTCGTAATGTTGTAGAAAGCAATGTAAAGTAGCGAGTAAAACGTTTTCTAACGATAGAAGTGCGAAGGTTATGTTAGGTTGAGTTATGTTATTTTAAGCTAGGTAGCGTCGTGAAACCACCAAAAACGACGTCATCTAACGAGATAGTGTTGTTTTATAGCGAGTATTAAACTGCGATAGGTGAAATGTTGTGAAAGCACACAAAACGGCATGAACAAGCCAAATACTGCGTGTTCTACCGTTACAAGTGCGAAACTGCTATATTGTGATATTCTCGTTAAAGCGCATGCAAGCATCGTGAAACCTTAAAGAACAATGTCATTTAGCGAGATACAGCGTTCTGTACTGCAATAAGTTGGTGAAAAACTGTGAGGTTATGCAAATATCGTAATTGTGAACAAAACAGTGTAATAGAGCGTTTTTAGATACAAGTGCGAATGTTAGGTTAGGTTCAGATATGAACCGTCGTAAAACCGCATTAAACAATGTCAATTACTGAGATGCAGTGTTTTTCACCATTAAAAGTGGGGAACTGCGATATTTAATGTTAAAGCGCTTGCAACCGTCGTTAGGTTAGGTTAGGTTAGGTTAGGTTAGGTTAGGTTAGGTTAGATTAGGTTAGGTTGGGTTGAGTTGGGTTAGGTTAGGTTAGGTTAGGTTAGGTTGGGTTAGGTTAGGGTAGGTTAGGTTACGTTAGGTTAGGTTACGTTACGTTAGGTTAGGTTAGGTTAGGTTACGTTAGGTTAGGTTAGGTTAGGTAAGGATAATTTGGTTAGGTTAGGTAAGGTTAGGTTAGGTTAGGTTAGGTTGGGTTGGGCGTTGTTGGGTTGGGTTGGGTTAGGTTGGGTTAGGTTAGGTTAGGTTACGTTAGGTTAGGTGAGGTTACGTTATGTTAGGTTAGGTTAGGTTACGTTAGGTTCGGTTAGGTCAGGTAAGGTTAGGTTACGTTAGAATAGGTTAGGTAAGGTTAGGTTACGTTAGGTTAGGGTAAGTTAGGTTAGGTTAGGTTTGGTTAGCTTAGGTTAGGTTAGCTTAGGTTAGGTTGGGTTGGGTTGGGTTAGGTTGGGTTAGGTTAGGTTAGGTTAGGTTAGGTTGGGTTGGGTTGGGTTAGGTTAGGTTAGGTTTGGTTAGGTTAGGTAAGGTTAGGTTAGGTTAGGTTACGTTAGGTTAAGGTATGAACCGTCGTAAAACCGCATTAAACAATGTCACTTAGTGAGATGCAGTGTTTTTCACCTTTACAAGTTGAGAACTGTGATATCTAATGTGAAAGCGCTTGAAACCGTCGTAATGTTGTAGAAAGCAATGTAAAGTAGCGAATAAAACGTCTTCTAACGATAGAAGTGCGAAGGTCATGTTAGTTTGAGTTATGTTAGTTTAAGCTAGGTAGCGTCGTGAAACTACCAAAAACAACGTCATCTAACGAGATAGTGTTGTTTTATTGCGAGTACGAAACTGCGATAGGTGAAATGTTGTGAAAGCACACAAAACGGCATGAACAAGCCAAATACTGCGTGTTGTACCGTTACAAGTGCGAAACTGCTATGTTGTGTTATTCTCGTTAAAGCGCATGCAAGCATCGTGAAACCTTAAAGAACGATGTCATTTAGCGAGATACAGCGTTCTGTACTGCAATACGTTGGTGAAAAACTGTGAGGTTATGCAAATATCCTAATTGTGAACGAAACAGTGTAATAGAGCGTTTTTAATACAAGTGCGAATGTTAGGTTAGGTTAAGATATGAACCGTCGTAAAACCGCATTAAACAATGTCACTTAGTGAGATGCAGTGTTTTTCACCATTACAAGTCGGGAACTGCGATATCTAATGTGAAAGCGCTTGCAAACGTTGTTAGGTTAGGTTAGGTTAGGTTACGTTAGGTTAGGTTAGGTTAGGTTTGGTTAGGTTTGGTTAGGTTTGGTTAGGTTAGGTTAGGGTATGTTAGGTAAGGTTTGGTTAGGTTAGGTTAGGTTAGGTTGGTTTAGGTAAGGTTAGGTTAGGTTAACATATGAACCGCGCTAAAACCGCATTAAACAATGTCACTTAGTGAGATGCTGTGTTTTTCACCATTACAAGTCAGGAACTGCGATATCTAATGTGAAAGCGCATGAAACCGTCGTAATCTTGTAGAAAACATTGTAAAGTAGCGAATAAAACGTTTTCTAACGATAGAAGTGCGAAGGATCGGTTAGTTTGAGCTACGTAGCTTCGTGAAACCACCAAAAACGATGTCATCTAACGAGATAGTGTTGTTTTATTGCGAGTACGAAACTGCGATAGGTGAAATATTGGGAAAGCACACAAAATGGCATGAACTAGCCAGATACTGCGTCTTGTGCCGTTACAAGTGCCAAGCTGCTTTATTGTGATATTCTCGTTAAAGCGCATGCAAGTATCGTGAAACCTAAAGAACGATGTCATTTAGCGAGATACAGCGTTCTGTACTGTAATAAGTGGGTGAGAAACTGTGAGGTCAAGCAAATATCGTAATTGTGAACGAATCAGTGTAATTGAGCGTCTTTAGATACAAGTGCGAATGTTAGGTTAGGTTGACATATCAACCGTCGTAAAACCGCATTAAACAATGTCACTTAGTGAGATGTAGTGTTTTTCAACATTACAAGTCGGGAACTACGATATCTAATGTGAAAGCGCATGAAACCGTCGTAATCTTGTAGAAAACATTGTAAAACGTTTTCTAACGATAGAAGTGCGAAGGTTAGGTTAGGTTAGGTTAGTTTAAGCTAGGTAGCGTCGTGAAACTACCAAAAACGACGTCATCTAACGAGATAGTGTTGTTTTATTGCGAGTATTAAACTGCGATAGGTGAAATGTTGTGAATGCACACAAAACGGCATGAACAAGCCAAATACTGCGTGTTCTACCGTTACAAGTGCGAAACTGCTATATTGTGATAGTCTCGTTAAAGCGCATGCAAGCATCGTGAAACCTTAAAGAACAATGTCATTTAGCGAGATACAGCGTTCTGTACTGCAATAAGTTGGTGAAAAACTGTGAGGTTAAGCAAATATCGTAATGGTGAACAAAACAGTGTAATAGAGCATTTTTAGATACAAGTGCGAATGTTAGGTTAGGTTAAGATTTGAACCGTCGTAAAACCGCATTAAACAATGTCAATTACTGAGATGCAGTGTTTTTCACCATTAAAAGTGGGGAACTGCGATATTTAATGTGAAAGCGCTTGCAACCGTCGTTAGGTTAGGTTAGGTTAGGTTAGGTTAGGTTTGGTTAGGTTAGGTTAGGTTAGGTTAGGTTAGATTAGGTTAGGTTGGGTTGAGTTGGGTTAGGTTAGGTTAGGTTAGGTTAGGTTGGGTTAGGTTAGGTTAGGTTAGGTTAGGTTACGTTAGGTTAGGTTACGTTAGGTTAGGTTAGGTTAGGTTACGTTAGGTTAGGTTAGGTTAGGTTAGGATAATTTGGTTAGGTTAGGTAAGGTTAGGTTAGGTTAGGTTAGGTTGGGTTGGGTGTTGTTGGGTTGGGTTGGGTTGGGTTAGGTTGGGTTAGGTTAGGTTAGTTACGTTAGGTTAGGTTAGGTTAGGTTACGTTAGGTTATGTTAGGTTAGGTTAGGTTACGTTAGGTTAGGTTAGGTCAGGTAAGGTTAGGTTACGTTAGAATAGGTTAGGTTAGGTTACGTTAGGTTAGGTTAAGTTAGGTTACGTTAGGTTTGGTTAGGTTAGGTTAGGTTAGCTTAGGTTAGGTTAGGTTGGGTTGGGTTGAGTTAGGTTGGGTTAGGTTAGGTTAGGTTAGGTTGGGTTAGGTTAGTTTAGGTTAGGTTAGGTTAGGTTAGGTTAAGTTGGGTTGGGTAAGGTTAGGTTAGATTAGGTAAGGTTAGGTTAGGTTAGGTTAGGTTAGGTTAAGGTATGAACCGTCGTAAAACCGCATTAAACAATGTCACTTAGTGAGATGCAGTGTTTTTCACCTTTACAAGTTGGGAACTGTGATATCTAATGTGAAAGCGCTTGAAACCGTCGTAATGTTGTAGAAAGCAATGTAAAGTAGCGAGTAAAACGTTTTCTAACGATAGAAGTGCGAAGGTCATGTTAGGTTGAGTTATGTTAGTTTAAGCTAGGTAGCGTCGTGAAACTACCAAAAACAACGTCATCTAACGAGATAGTGTTGTTTTATTGCGAGTACGAAACTGCGATAGGTGAAATGTTGTGAAAGCACACAAAACGGCATGAACAAGCCAAATACTGCGTGTTGTACCGTTACAAGTGCGAAACTGCTATGTTGTGATATTCTCGTTAAAGTGCATGCAAGCATCGTGAAACCTTAAAGAACGATGTCATTTAGCGAGATACAGCGTTCTGTACTGCAATAAGTTGGTGAAAAACTGTGAGGTTATGCAAATATCCTAATTGTGAACGAAACAGTGTAATAGAGCGTTTTTTAATACAAGTGCGAATGTTAGGTTAGGTTAAGATATGAACCGTCGTAAAACCGCATTAAACAATGTCACTTAGTGAGATGCAGTGTTTTTCACCATTACAAGTTGGGAACTGCGATATCTAATGTGAAAGCACTTGCAAACGTCGTTAGGTTAGGTTAGGTTAGGTTAGGTTAGGTTACGTTAGGTTAGGTTTGGTTACGTTAGGTTAGGTTAGGTTATGTTAGGTTAGGTTGGGTTAGGTTAGGTTAGGTTAGGTTACGTTAGGTTAAGGCATGAACCGTCGTAAAACCGCAATAAACAATGTCACTTAGTGAGATGCAGTGTTTTTCACCTTTACAAGTTGGGAACTGCGATATCTAATGCGAAAGCGCTTGAAACCGTCGTAATGTTGTAGAAAGCAAAGTAAAGTAGCGAGTAAAACGTTTTCTAACGATAGAAGTGCGAAGGTTAGGTTAGGTTAGGTTAGTTTAAGCTAGGTAGCGTCGTGAAACTACCAAAAACGACGTCATCTAACGAGATAGTGTTGTTTTATTGCGAGTACGAAACTGCGATAGGTAAAATGTTGTGAAAGCACACAAAACGGCATGAACAAGCCAAATACTGCGTGTTCTACCGTTACAAGTGCGAAACTGCTATATTGTGATATTCTCGTTAAAGCGCATGCAAGCATCGTGAAACCTTAAAGAACAATGTCATTTAGCGAGATACAGCGTTCTGTACTGCAATAAGTTGGTGAAAAACTGTGAGGTTAAGCAAATATCGTAATTGTGAACGAAACAGTGTAATAGAGCGCTTTTCAATACAAGTACGAATGTTAGGTTAGGTTAAGGTATGAACCGTCGTAAAACCGCAATAAACAATGTCACTTAGTGAGATGCAGTGTTTTTCACCTTTACAAGTTGGGAACTGCGATATCTAATGTGAAAGCGCTTGAAACCGTCGTAATGTTGTAGAAAGCAATGTAAAGTAGCGAGTAAAACGTTTTCTAACGATAGAAGTGCGAAGGTTATGTTAGGTTGAGTTATGTTATTTTAAGCTAGGTAGCGTCGTGAAACCACCAAAAACGACGTCATCTAACGAGATAGTGTTGTTTTATAGCGAGTATTAAACTGCGATAGGTGAAATGTTGTGAAAGCACACAAAACGGCATGAACAAGCCAAATACTGCGTGTTCTACCGTTACAAGTGCGAAACTGCTATATTGTGATATTCTCGTTAAAGCGCATGCAAGCATCGTGAAACCTTAAAGAACAATGTCATTTAGCGAGATACAGCGTTCTGTACTGCAATAAGTTGGTGAAAAACTGTGAGGTTATGCAAATATCGTAATTGTGAACAAAACAGTGTAATAGAGCGTTTTTAGATACAAGTGCGAATGTTAGGTTAGGTTCAGATATGAACCGTCGTAAAACCGCATTAAACAATGTCAATTACTGAGATGCAGTGTTTTTCACCATTAAAAGTGGGGAACTGCGATATTTAATGTTAAAGCGCTTGCAACCGTCGTTAGGTTAGGTTAGGTTAGGTTAGGTTAGGTTAGGTTAGGTTAGATTAGGTTAGGTTGGGTTGAGTTGGGTTAGGTTAGGTTAGGTTAGGTTAGGTTGGGTTAGGTTAGGGTAGGTTAGGTTACGTTAGGTTAGGTTACGTTACGTTAGGTTAGGTTAGGTTACGTTACGTTAGGTTACGTTAGGTTAGGTAAGGATAATTTGGTTAGGTTAGGTAAGGTTAGGTTAGGTTAGGTTAGGTTGGGTTGGGTGTTGTTGGGTTGGGTTGGGTTAGGTTGGGTTAGGTTAGGTTAGGTTACGTTAGGTTAGGTGAGGTTACGTTATGTTAGGTTAGGTTAGGTTACGTTAGGTTCGGTTAGGTCAGGTAAGGTTAGGTTACGTTAGAATAGGTTAGGTAAGGTTAGGTTACGTTAGGTTAGGGTAAGTTAGGTTAGGTTAGGTTTGGTTAGCTTAGGTTAGGTTAGCTTAGGTTAGGTTGGGTTGGGTTGGGTTAGGTTGGGTTAGGTTAGGTTAGGTTAGGTTAGGTTGGGTTGGGTTGGGTTAGGTTAGGTTAGGTTTGGTTAGGTTAGGTAAGGTTAGGTTAGGTTAGGTTACGTTAGGTTAAGGTATGAACCGTCGTAAAACCGCATTAAACAATGTCACTTAGTGAGATGCAGTGTTTTTCACCTTTACAAGTTGAGAACTGTGATATCTAATGTGAAAGCGCTTGAAACCGTCGTAATGTTGTAGAAAGCAATGTAAAGTAGCGAATAAAACGTCTTCTAACGATAGAAGTGCGAAGGTCATGTTAGTTTGAGTTATGTTAGTTTAAGCTAGGTAGCGTCGTGAAACTACCAAAAACAACGTCATCTAACGAGATAGTGTTGTTTTATTGCGAGTACGAAACTGCGATAGGTGAAATGTTGTGAAAGCACACAAAACGGCATGAACAAGCCAAATACTGCGTGTTGTACCGTTACAAGTGCGAAACTGCTATGTTGTGTTATTCTCGTTAAAGCGCATGCAAGCATCGTGAAACCTTAAAGAACGATGTCATTTAGCGAGATACAGCGTTCTGTACTGCAATACGTTGGTGAAAAACTGTGAGGTTATGCAAATATCCTAATTGTGAACGAAACAGTGTAATAGAGCGTTTTTAATACAAGTGCGAATGTTAGGTTAGGTTAAGATATGAACCGTCGTAAAACCGCATTAAACAATGTCACTTAGTGAGATGCAGTGTTTTTCACCATTACAAGTCGGGAACTGCGATATCTAATGTGAAAGCGCTTGCAAACGTTGTTAGGTTAGGTTAGGTTAGGTTACGTTAGGTTAGGTTAGGTTAGGTTTGGTTAGGTTTGGTTAGGTTTGGTTAGGTTAGGTTAGGGTATGTTAGGTAAGGTTTGGTTAGGTTAGGTTAGGTTAGGTTGGTTTAGGTAAGGTTAGGTTAGGTTAACATATGAACCGCGCTAAAACCGCATTAAACAATGTCACTTAGTGAGATGCTGTGTTTTTCACCATTACAAGTCAGGAACTGCGATATCTAATGTGAAAGCGCATGAAACCGTCGTAATCTTGTAGAAAACATTGTAAAGTAGCGAATAAAACGTTTTCTAACGATAGAAGTGCGAAGGATCGGTTAGTTTGAGCTACGTAGCTTCGTGAAACCACCAAAAACGATGTCATCTAACGAGATAGTGTTGTTTTATTGCGAGTACGAAACTGCGATAGGTGAAATATTGGGAAAGCACACAAAATGGCATGAACTAGCCAGATACTGCGTCTTGTGCCGTTACAAGTGCCAAGCTGCTTTATTGTGATATTCTCGTTAAAGCGCATGCAAGTATCGTGAAACCTAAAGAACGATGTCATTTAGCGAGATACAGCGTTCTGTACTGTAATAAGTGGGTGAGAAACTGTGAGGTCAAGCAAATATCGTAATTGTGAACGAATCAGTGTAATTGAGCGTCTTTAGATACAAGTGCGAATGTTAGGTTAGGTTGACATATCAACCGTCGTAAAACCGCATTAAACAATGTCACTTAGTGAGATGTAGTGTTTTTCAACATTACAAGTCGGGAACTACGATATCTAATGTGAAAGCGCATGAAACCGTCGTAATCTTGTAGAAAACATTGTAAAACGTTTTCTAACGATAGAAGTGCGAAGGTTAGGTTAGGTTAGGTTAGTTTAAGCTAGGTAGCGTCGTGAAACTACCAAAAACGACGTCATCTAACGAGATAGTGTTGTTTTATTGCGAGTATTAAACTGCGATAGGTGAAATGTTGTGAATGCACACAAAACGGCATGAACAAGCCAAATACTGCGTGTTCTACCGTTACAAGTGCGAAACTGCTATATTGTGATAGTCTCGTTAAAGCGCATGCAAGCATCGTGAAACCTTAAAGAACAATGTCATTTAGCGAGATACAGCGTTCTGTACTGCAATAAGTTGGTGAAAAACTGTGAGGTTAAGCAAATATCGTAATGGTGAACAAAACAGTGTAATAGAGCATTTTTAGATACAAGTGCGAATGTTAGGTTAGGTTAAGATTTGAACCGTCGTAAAACCGCATTAAACAATGTCAATTACTGAGATGCAGTGTTTTTCACCATTAAAAGTGGGGAACTGCGATATTTAATGTGAAAGCGCTTGCAACCGTCGTTAGGTTAGGTTAGGTTAGGTTAGGTTAGGTTTGGTTAGGTTAGGTTAGGTTAGGTTAGGTTGGGTTGAGTTGGGTTAGGTTAGGTTAGGTTAGGTTAGGTTGGGTTAGGTTAGGTTAGGTTAGGTTAGGTTACGTTAGGTTAGGTTACGTTAGGTTAGGTTAGGTTAGGTTACGTTAGGTTAGGTTAGGTTAGGTTAGGATAATTTGGTTAGGTTAGGTAAGGTTAGGTTAGGTTAGGTTAGGTTGGGTTGGGTGTTGTTGGGTTGGGTTGGGTTGGGTTAGGTTGGGTTAGGTTAGGTTAGTTACGTTAGGTTAGGTTAGGTTAGGTTACGTTAGGTTATGTTAGGTTAGGTTAGGTTACGTTAGGTTAGGTTAGGTCAGGTAAGGTTAGGTTACGTTAGAATAGGTTAGGTTAGGTTACGTTAGGTTAGGTTAAGTTAGGTTACGTTAGGTTTGGTTAGGTTAGGTTAGGTTAGCTTAGGTTAGGTTAGGTTGGGTTGGGTTGAGTTAGGTTGGGTTAGGTTAGGTTAGGTTAGGTTGGGTTAGGTTAGTTTAGGTTAGGTTAGGTTAGGTTACGTTAAGTTGGGTTGGGTAAGGTTAGGTTAGATTAGGTAAGGTTAGGTTAGGTTAGGTTAGGTTAGGTTAAGGTATGAACCGTCGTAAAACCGCATTAAACAATGTCACTTAGTGAGATGCAGTGTTTTTCACCTTTACAAGTTGGGAACTGTGATATCTAATGTGAAAGCGCTTGAAACCGTCGTAATGTTGTAGAAAGCAATGTAAAGTAGCGAGTAAAACGTTTTCTAACGATAGAAGTGCGAAGGTCATGTTAGGTTGAGTTATGTTAGTTTAAGCTAGGTAGCGTCGTGAAACTACCAAAAACAACGTCATCTAACGAGATAGTGTTGTTTTATTGCGAGTACGAAACTGCGATAGGTGAAATGTTGTGAAAGCACACAAAACGGCATGAACAAGCCAAATACTGCGTGTTGTACCGTTACAAGTGCGAAACTGCTATGTTGTGATATTCTCGTTAAAGTGCATGCAAGCATCGTGAAACCTTAAAGAACGATGTCATTTAGCGAGATACAGCGTTCTGTACTGCAATAAGTTGGTGAAAAACTGTGAGGTTATGCAAATATCCTAATTGTGAACGAAACAGTGTAATAGAGCGTTTTTTAATACAAGTGCGAATGTTAGGTTAGGTTAAGATATGAACCGTCGTAAAACCGCATTAAACAATGTCACTTAGTGAGATGCAGTGTTTTTCACCATTACAAGTTGGGAACTGCGATATCTAATGTGAAAGCACTTGCAAACGTCGTTAGGTTAGGTTAGGTTAGGTTAGGTTAGGTTACGTTAGGTTAGGTTTGGTTACGTTAGGTTAGGTTAGGTTATGTTAGGTTAGGTTGGGTTAGGTTAGGTTAGGTTAGGTTACGTTAGGTTAAGGCATGAACCGTCGTAAAACCGCAATAAACAATGTCACTTAGTGAGATGCAGTGTTTTTCACCTTTACAAGTTGGGAACTGCGATATCTAATGCGAAAGCGCTTGAAACCGTCGTAATGTTGTAGAAAGCAAAGTAAAGTAGCGAGTAAAACGTTTTCTAACGATAGAAGTGCGAAGGTTAGGTTAGGTTAGGTTAGTTTAAGCTAGGTAGCGTCGTGAAACTACCAAAAACGACGTCATCTAACGAGATAGTGTTGTTTTATTGCGAGTACGAAACTGCGATAGGTAAAATGTTGTGAAAGCACACAAAACGGCATGAACAAGCCAAATACTGCGTGTTCTACCGTTACAAGTGCGAAACTGCTATATTGTGATATTCTCGTTAAAGCGCATGCAAGCATCGTGAAACCTTAAAGAACAATGTCATTTAGCGAGATACAGCGTTCTGTACTGCAATAAGTTGGTGAAAAACTGTGAGGTTAAGCAAATATCGTAATTGTGAACGAAACAGTGTAATAGAGCGCTTTTCAATACAAGTACGAATGTTAGGTTAGGTTAAGGTATGAACCGTCGTAAAACCGCAATAAACAATGTCACTTAGTGAGATGCAGTGTTTTTCACCTTTACAAGTTGGGAACTGCGATATCTAATGTGAAAGCGCTTGAAACCGTCGTAATGTTGTAGAAAGCAATGTAAAGTAGCGAGTAAAACGTTTTCTAACGATAGAAGTGCGAAGGTTATGTTAGGTTGAGTTATGTTATTTTAAGCTAGGTAGCGTCGTGAAACCACCAAAAACGACGTCATCTAACGAGATAGTGTTGTTTTATAGCGAGTATTAAACTGCGATAGGTGAAATGTTGTGAAAGCACACAAAACGGCATGAACAAGCCAAATACTGCGTGTTCTACCGTTACAAGTGCGAAACTGCTATATTGTGATATTCTCGTTAAAGCGCATGCAAGCATCGTGAAACCTTAAAGAACAATGTCATTTAGCGAGATACAGCGTTCTGTACTGCAATAAGTTGGTGAAAAACTGTGAGGTTATGCAAATATCGTAATTGTGAACAAAACAGTGTAATAGAGCGTTTTTAGATACAAGTGCGAATGTTAGGTTAGGTTCAGATATGAACCGTCGTAAAACCGCATTAAACAATGTCAATTACTGAGATGCAGTGTTTTTCACCATTAAAAGTGGGGAACTGCGATATCTAATGTGAAAGCGCTTGCAAACGTTGTTAGGTTAGGTTAGGTTAGGTTAGGTTACGTTAGGTTAGGTTAGGTTAGGTTTGGTTAGGTTTGGTTAGGTTAGGTTAGGGTATGTTAGGTAAGGTTTGGTTAGGTTAGGTTAGGTTAGGTTGGTTTAGGTAAGGTTAGGTTAGGTTAACATATGAACCGCGCTAAAACCGCATTAAACAATGTCACTTAGTGAGATGCTGTGTTTTTCACCATTACAAGTCAGGAACTGCGATATCTAATGTGAAAGCGCATGAAACCGTCGTAATCTTGTAGAAAACATTGTAAAGTAGCGAATAAAACGTTTTCTAACGATAGAAGTGCGAAGGATCGGTTAGTTTGAGCTACGTAGCTTCGTGAAACCACCAAAAACGATGTCATCTAACGAGATAGTGTTGTTTTATTGCGAGTACGAAACTGCGATAGGTGAAATATTGGGAAAGCACACAAAATGGCATGAACTAGCCAGATACTGCGTCTTGTGCCGTTACAAGTGCCAAGCTGCTTTATTGTGATATTCTCGTTAAAGCGCATGCAAGTATCGTGAAACCTTAAAGAACGATGTCATTTAGCGAGATACAGCGTTCTGTACTGTAATAAGTGGGTGAGAAACTGTGAGGTCAAGCAAATATCGTAATTGTGAACGAATCAGTGTAATTGAGCGTCTTTAGATACAAGTGCGAATGTTAGGTTAGGTTGACATATCAACCGTCGTAAAACCGCATTAAACAATGTCACTTAGTGAGATGTAGTGTTTTTCAACATTACAAGTCGGGAACTACGATATCTAATGTGAAAGCGCATGAAACCGTCGTAATCTTGTAGAAAACATTGTAAAACGTTTTCTAACGATAGAAGTGCGAAGGTTAGGTTAGGTTAGGTTAGTTTAAGCTAGGTAGCGTCGTGAAACTACCAAAAACGACGTCATCTAACGAGATAGTGTTGTTTTATTGCGAGTATTAAACTGCGATAGGTGAAATGTTGTGAATGCACACAAAACGGCATGAACAAGCCAAATACTGCGTGTTCTACCGTTACAAGTGCGAAACTGCTATATTGTGATAGTCTCGTTAAAGCGCATGCAAGCATCGTGAAACCTTAAAGAACAATGTCATTTAGCGAGATACAGCGTTCTGTACTGCAATAAGTTGGTGAAAAACTGTGAGGTTAAGCAAATATCGTAATTGTGAACGAAACAGTGTAATAGAGCGTTTTTCAATACAAGTACGAATGTTAGGTTAGGTTAAGGTATGAACCGTCGTAAAACCGCAATAAACAATGTCACTTAGTGAGATGCAGTGTTTTTCACCTTTACAAGTTGGGAACTGCGATATCTAATGTGAAAGCGCTTGAAACCGTCGTAATGTTGTAGAAAGCAATGTAAAGTAGCGAGTAAAACGTTTTCTAACGATAGAAGTGCGAAGGTTATGTTAGGTTGAGTTATGTTATTTTAAGCTAGGTAGCGTCGTGAAACCACCAAAAACGACGTTATCTAACGAGATAGTGTTGTTTTATTGCGAGTACGAAACTGCGATAGGTAAAATGTTGTGAAAGCACACAAAACGGCATGAACAAGCCAAATGCTGCGTGTTGTACCGTTACAAGTGCGAAACTGCTATGTTGTGACATTCTCGGTAAAGCGCATGCAAGTATCGTGAAACCTTAAAGAACGATGTCATTTAGCGAGATACAGCGTTCTGTACTGTAATAAGTTGGTGAGAAACTGTGAGGTCAAGCAAATATCGTAATTGTGAACGAAACAGTGTAATTGAGCGTCTTTAGATACAAGTGCGAATGTTAGGTTAGGTTGACATATCAACCGTCGTAAAACCGCTATAAACAATGTCACTTAGTGAGATGTAGTGTTTTTCAACATTACAAGTCGGGAACTACGATATCTAATGTGAAAGCGCATGAAACCGTCGTAATCTTGTAGAAAACATTGTAAAGTGGCGAGTAAAACGTTTTCTAACAATAGAAGTGCGAAGGTTAGGTTAGGTTAGGTTAGTTTAAGCTAGGTAGCGTCGTGAAACTACCAAAAACGACGTCATCTAACGAGATAGTGTTATTTTATAGCGAGTATTAAACTGCGATAGGTAAAATGTCTTGAAAGCACACAAAACGGCATGAACAAGCCAAATACTGCGTGTTGTACCGTTACAAGTGCGAAACTGCTATGTTGTGACATTCTCGGTAAAGCGCATGCAAGTATCGTGAAACCTTAAAGAACGATGTCATTTAGCGAGATACAGCGTTCTGTACTGTAATAAGTTGGTGAGAAACTGTGAGGTCAAGCAAATATCGTAATTGTGAACGAAACAGTGTAATTGAGCGTCTTTAGATACAAGTGCGAATGTTAGGTTAGGTTGACATATCAACCGTCATAAAACCGCATTAAACAATGTCACTTAGTGAGATGTAGTGTTTTCCAACATTACAAGTCGGGAACTACGATATCTAATGTGAAAGCGCTTGAAACCGTCGTAATCTAGTAGAAAACATTGTAAAGTTGCGAGTAAAACGTTTTCTAACGATAGAAGTGCGAAGGTTAGGTTAGGTTAGGTTAGTTTAAGCTAGGTAGCGTCGTGAAACTACCAAAAACGACGTCATCTAACGAGATAGTGTTGTTTTATTGCGAGTATTAAACTGCGATAGGTGAAATGTTGTGAATGCACACAAAACGGCATGAACAAGCCAAATACTGCGTGTTCTACCGTTACAAGTGCGAAACTGCTATATTGTGATAGTCTCGTTAAAGCGCATGCAAGCATCGTGAAACCTTAAAGAACAATGTCATTTAGCGAGATACAGCGTTCTGTACTGCAATAAGTTGGTGAAAAACTGTGAGGTTATGCAAATATCGTAATTGTGAACGAAACAGTGTAATAGAGCGTTTTTCAATACAAGTACGAATGTTAGGTTAGGTTAAGATATGAACCGTCGTAAAACCGCATTAAACAATGTCACTTAGTGAGATGCAGTGTTTTTCACCATTACAAGTTGGGAACTGCGATATCTAATGTGAAAGCGCTTGCAAACGTCGTTAGGTTGAATAGGTTAGGTTATGTTAGGTTAGGTTGGGTTAGGTTAGGTTAGGTTACGTTAGGTTAAGGTATGAACCGTCGTAAAACCGCAATAAACAATGTCACTTAGTGAGATGCAGTGTTTTTCACCTTTACAAGTTGGGAACTGCGATATCTAATGTGAAAGCGCTTGAAACCGTCGTAATGTTGTAGAAAGCAATGTAAAGTAGCGAGTAAAACGTTTTCTAACGATAGAAGTGCGAAGGTTATGTTAGGTTGAGTTATGTTAGTTTAAGCTAGGTAGCGTCGTGAAACCACCAAAAACGACGTCATCTAACGAGATAGTGTTGTTTTATTGCGAGTACGAAACTGCGATAGGTGAAATGTTGTGAAAGCACACAAAACGGCATGAACAAGCCAAATACTGCGTGTTGTACAGTTACAAGTGCGAAACTGCTATGTTGTGATATTCTCGTTAAAGCGCATGCAAGCATCGTGAAACCTTAAAGAACGATGTCATTTAGCGAGATACAGCGTTCTGTACTGCAATAAGTTCGTGAAAAACTGTGAGGTTATGCAAATATCCTAATTGTGAACGAAACAGTGTAATAGAGCGTTTTTAGTACAAGTGCGAATGTTAGGTTAGGTTAAGATATGAACCGTCGTAAAACCGCATTAAACAATGTCACTTAGTGAGATGCAGTGTTTTTCACCATTACAAGTCGGGAACTGCGATATCTAATGTGAAAGCGCTTGCAAACGTCGTTAGGTTAGGTTAGGTTTGGTTAGGTTAGGTTAGGTTAGGTTACGTTAGGTTAGGTTAGGTTAGGTTTGGTTAGGTTAGGTTAGGTTAGGTTAGGGTATGTTAGGTAAGGTTTGGTTAGGTTAGGTTAGGTTAGGCTGGGTTAGGTAAGGTTAGGTTAGGTTAAGATATTAACCGCGCTAAAACCGCATTAAACAATGTCACTTAGTGAGATGCTGTGTTTTCCATCATTACAAGTCGGGAACTGCGATATCTAATGTGAAAGCGCATGAAACCGTCGTAATCTTGTAGAAAACATTGTAAAGTAGCGAATAAAACGTTTTCTAACGATAGAAGTGCGAACGTTCGGTTAGTTTGAGCTATGTAGCGTCGTGAAACCACCAAAAACGATGTCATCTAACGAGATAGTGTTGTTTTATTGCGAGTACGAAACTGCGATAGGTGAAATATTGGGAAAGCACACAAAATGGCATGAACTAGCCAGATACTGGGTCTTGTGCCGTTACAAGTGCGAAACTGCTTTATTGTGATATTCTCGTTAAAGCGCATGCAAGTATCGTGAAACCTTAAAGAACGATGTCATCTAGCGAGATACAGCGTTCTGTACTGTAATAAGTTGGTGAGAAACTGTGAGGTCAAGCAAATATCGTAATTGTGAACGAAACAGTGTAATTGAGCGTATTTAGATACAAGTGCGAATGTTAGGTTAGGTTGAGATATCAACCGTCGTAAAACCGCATTAAACAATGTCACTTAGTGAGATGTAGTGTTTTTCAACATTACAAGTCGGGAACTACTATATCTAATGTGAAAGCGCATGAAACCGTCGTAATCTTGTAGAAAACATTGTAAAATTGCGAGTAAAACGTTTTCTAAAGATAGAAGTGCGAAGATTAGCTTGAGTTATGTTAGTTTAAGCTATGTAGCGTCGTGAGACCACCAAAAAGGACGTCATCTAACGAGATAGTGTTGTTTTATTGCATGTACGAAACTGCAATAGGTGAAATGTTGTGAAAGTACACAAAACGGCTTGAACAAGCCAGATACTGCGTGTTGTACCATTACAAGTGCGAAACTGCTATAATGTGATATTCTCGTTAAAGCGCATGCAAGCATCGTGAAACCTTAAAGAACGATGTCATTTAGCGAGATACAGCGTTCTGTACTGCTATAAGTTGGTGAAAAACTGTGAGGTTATGCAAATATCGTAATTGTGAACGAAACAGTGTAATAGAGCGTTTTTCAATACAAGTACGAATGTTAGGTTAGGTTAAGATATGAACCGTCGTAAAACCGCATTAAACAATGTCACTTAGTGAGATGCAGTGTTTTCACCATTACAAGTCGGGAACTGCGATATCTAATGTGAAAGCGCTTGGAAACGTCGTTAGGTTAGGTTAGGTTAGGTGAGGTTAGGTTAGGTTAGGTTACGTTAGGTTAGGTTTTGTTAGGTTAGGTTAGGTTAGGTTAGGTTATGTTAGGTTAGGTTGGGTTAGGTTAGGTTAGGTTAGGTTAGGTTAGGTTAGGTTAAGATATGAACCGCGCTAAAACCGCATTAAACAATGTCACTTAGTGAGATGCAGTGTTTTTCACCTTTACAAGTTGGGAACTGACATATCTAATGTGAAAGCGCTTGAAACCGTCGTAATGTTGTAGAAAGCAATGTAAAGTAGCGAGTAAAACGTTTTTTAACGATAGAAGTGCGAAGGTTGTTAGGTTGAGTTATGTTAGTTTAAGCTAGGTAGCGTCGTGAAACCACCAAAAACGACGTCATCTAACGAGATAGTGTTGTTTTAATGCGAGTACGAAACTGCGATAGGTAAAATGTCTTGAAAGCACACAAAACGGCATGAACAAGCCAAATACTGCGTGTTGTACCGTTACAAGTGCGAAACTGCTATGTTGTGACATTCTCGGTAAAGCGCATGCAAGTATCGTGAAACCTTAAAGAACGATGTCATTTAGCGAGATACAGCGTTCTGTACTGTAATAAGTTGGTGAGAAACTGTGAGGTCAAGCAAATATCGTAATTGTGAACGAAACAGTGTAATTGAGCGTCTTTAGATACAAGTGCGAATGTTAGGTTAGGTTGACATATCAACCGTCATAAAACCGCATTAAACAATGTCACTTAGTGAGATGTAGTGTTTTCCAACATTACAAGTCGGGAACTACGATATCTAATGTGAAAGCGCTTGAAACCGTCGTAATCTAGTAGAAAACATTGTAAAGTTGCGAGTAAAACGTTTTCTAACGATAGAAGTGCGAAGGTTAGGTTAGGTTAGGTTAGTTTAAGCTAGGTAGCGTCGTGAAACTACCAAAAACGACGTCATCTAACGAGATTGTGTTGTTTTATTGCGAGTATTAAACTGCGATAGGTGAAATGTTGTGAATGCACACAAAACGGCATGAACAAGCCAAATACTGCGTGTTCTACCGTTACAAGTGCGAAACTGCTATATTGTGATAGTCTCGTTAAAGCGCATGCAAGCATCGTGAAACCTTAAAGAACAATGTCATTTAGCGAGATACAGCGTTCTGTACTGCAATAAGTTGGTGAAAAACTGTGAGGTTATGCAAATATCGTAATTGTGAACGAAACAGTGTAATAGAGCGTTTTTCAATACAAGTACGAATGTTAGGTTAGGTTAAGATATGAACCGTCGTAAAACCGCATTAAACAATGTCACTTAGTGAGATGCAGTGTTTTTCACCATTACAAGTTGGGAACTGCGATATCTAATGTGAAAGCGCTTGCAAACGTCGTTAGGTTAGGTTAGGTTAGGTTAGGTTACGTTAGGTTAGGTTTGGTTAGGTTAGGTTATGTTAGGTTAGGTTGGGTTAGGTTAGGTTAGGTTACGTTAGGTTAAGGTATGAACCGTCGTAAAACCGCAATAAACAATGTCACTTAGTGAGATGCAGTGTTTTTCACCTTTACAAGTTGGGAACTGCGATATCTAATGTGAAAACGCTTGAAACCGTCGTAATGTTGTAGAAAGCAATGTAAAGTAGCGAGTAAAACGTTTTCTAACGATAGAAGTGCGAAGGTTATGTTAGGTTGAGTTATGTTAGTTTAAGCTAGGTAGCGTCGTGAAACCACCAAAAACGACGTCATCTAACGAGATAGTGTTGTTTTATTGCGAGTACGAAACTGCGATAGGTAAAATGTTGTGAAAGCACACAAAACGGCGTGAACAAGCCAAATACTGCGTGTTGTACCGTTACAAGTGCGTAACTGCTATGTTGTGACATTCTCGGTAAAGCGCATGCAAGTATCGTGAAACCTTAAAGAACGATGTCATTTAGCGAGATACAGCGTTCTGTACTGTAATAAGTTGGTGAGAAACTGTGAGGTCAAGCAAATATCGTAATTGTGAACAAAACAGTGTAATTGAGCGTCTTTAGATACAAGTGCGAATGTTAGGTTAGGCTGACATATCAACCGTCGTAAAACCGCATTAAACAATGTCACTTAGTGAGATGTAGTGTTTTTCAACATTACAAGTCGGGAACTACGATATCTAATGTGAAAGCGCATGAAACCGTCGTAATCTTGTAGAAAACATTGTAAAGTGGCGAGTAAAACGTTTTCTAACGATAGAAGTGCGACGGTTAGGTTAGGTTAGGTTAGTTTAAGCTAGGTAGCGTCGTGAAACTACCAAAAACGACGTCATCTAACGAGATAGTGTTGTTTTATAGCGAGTATTAAACTGCGATAGGTGAAATGTTGTGAAAGCACACAAAACGGCATGAACAAGCCAAATACTGCGTGTTCTACCGTTACAAGTGCGAAACTGCTATATTGTGATATTCTCGTTAAAGCGCATGCAAGCATCGTGAAACCTTAAAGAACAATGTCATTTAGCAAGATACAGCGTTCTGTACTGCAATAAGTTGGTGAAAAACTGTGAGGTTATGCAAATATCCTAATTGTGAACGAAACAGTGTAATAGAGCGTTTTTTATTACAAGTGCGAATGTTAGGTTAGGTTAAGATATGAACCGTCGTAAAACCGCATTAATCAATGTCACTTAGTGAGATGCAGTGTTTTTCACCATTACAAGTCGGGAACTGCGATATCTAATGTGAAAGCGCTCGCAAACGTCGTTAGGTTAGGTTAGGTTAGGTTAGGTTAGGTTAGGTTAGGTTACGTTAGGTTAGGTTAGGTTAGGTTTGGTTAGGTTAGGTTAGGTTAGGTTAGGTTAGGGTATGTTAGGTAAGGTTTGGTTAGGTTAGATTAGGTTAGGTTGGTTTAGGTAAGGTTAGGTTAGGTTAAGATGTGAACCGCGCTAAAACCGCATTAAACAATGTCACTTAGTGAGATGCTGTGTTTTTCACCATTACAAGTCGGGAACTGCGATATCTAATGTGAAAGCGCATGAAACCGTCGTAATCTTGTAGAAAACATTGTAAAGTAGCGAATAAAACGTATTCTAACGATAGAAGTGCGAAGGTTCGGTTAGTTTGAGTTATGTTAGTTTAGGCTAGGTAGCGTCGTGAAACCACCAAAAACGACGTCATCTAACGAGATAGTGTTGTTTTAATGCGAGTACGAAACTGCGACAGGTAAAATGTTGTGAAAGCACTCAAAACGGCATGAACAAGCCAAATACTGCGTGTTGTACCGTTACAAGTGCGAAACTGCTATGTTGTGACATTCTCGGTAAAGCGCATGCAAGTATCGTGAAACCTTAAAGAACGATGTCATTTAGCGAGATACAGCGTTCTGTACTGTAATAAGTTGGTGAGAAACTGAGGTCAAGCAAATATCGTAATTGTGAACGAAAGTGTAATTGAGCGTCTTTAGATACAAGTGCGAATGTTAGGTTAGGTTGACTAATCAACCGTCGTAAAACCGCATTAAACAATGTCACTTAGTGAGATGTAGTGTTTTTCAACATTACAAGTCGGGAACTACGATATCTAATGTGAAAGCGCATGAAACCGTCGTAATCTTGTAGAAAACATTGTAAAGTTGCGAGTAAGACGTTTTCTAACGATAGAAGTGCGAAGGTTAGGTTAGGTTAGGTTAGTTTAAGCTAGGTAGCGTCGTGAAACTACCAAAAACGACGTCATCTAACGAGAGTGTTGTTTTATTGCGAGTATTAAACTGCGATAGGTAAAATGTTGTGAATGCACACAAAACGGCATGAACAAGCCAAATACTGCGTGTTCTACCGTTACAAGTGCGAAACTGCCATATTGTGATATTCTCGTTGAAGCGCATGCAAGCATCGTGAAACCTTAAAGAACGATGTCATTTAGCGAGATACAGCGTTCTGTACTGCAATAAGTTGGTGAAAAACTGTGAGGTTATGCAAATATCGTAATTGTGAACGAAACAGTGTAATAGAGCGTTTTTCAATACAAGTACGACTGTTAGGTTAGGTTAAGATATGAACCGTCGTAAAACCGCATTAAACAATGTCACTTAGTGAGATGCAGTGTTTTTCACCATTACAAGTTGGGAACTGCGATATCTAATGTGAAAGCACTTGCAAACGTCGTTAGGTTAGGTTAGGTTAGGTTAGGTTAGGTTACGTTAGGTTAGGTTTGGTTACGTTAGGTTAGGTTAGGTTATGTTAGGTTAGGTTGGGTTAGGTTAGGTTAGGTTACGTTAGGTTAAGGTATGAACCGTCGTAAAACCGCAATAAACAATGTCACTTAGTGAGATGCAGTGTTTTTCACCTTTACAAGTTGGGAACAGCGATATCTAATGCGAAAGCGCTTGAAACCGTCTTAATGTTGTAAAAAGCAATGTAAAGTAGCGAGTAAAACGTTTTCTAACGATAGAAGTGCGAAGGTTATGTTAGGTTGAGTTATGTTAGTTTAAGCTAGGTAGCGTCGTGAAACCACCAAAAACGACGTCATCTAACGAGATAGTGTTGTTTTATTGCGAGTACGAAACTGCGATAGGTAAAATGTTGTGAAAGCACACAAAACGGCATGAACAAGCCAAATACTGCGTGTTGTACCGTTACAAGTGCGAAAGTGCTATGTTGTGACATTCTCGGTAAAGCGCATGCAAGTATCGTGAAACCTTAAAGAACGATGTCATTTAGCGAGATACAGCGTTCTGTACTGTAATAAGTTGGTGAGAAACTGTGAGGTCAAGCAAATATTGTAATTGTGAACGAAACAGTGTAATTGAGCGTCTTTAGATACAAGTGCGAATGTTAGGTTAGGTTGACATATCAACCGTCGTAAAACCGCATTAAACAATGTCACTTAGTGAGATGTAGTGTTTTTCAACATTACAAGTCGGGAACTACGATATCTAATGTGAAAGCGCATGAAACCGTCGTAATCTTGTAAAAAACATTGTAAAGTGGCGAGTAAAACGTTTTCTAACGATAGAAGTGCGAAGGTTAGGTTAGGTTAGGTTAGTTTAAGCTAGGTAGCGTCGTGAAACTACCAAAAACGACGTCATCTAACGAGATAGTGTTGTTTTATAGCGAGTATTAAACTGCGATAGGTAAAATGTTGTGAATGCACACAAAACGGCATGAACAAGCCAAATACTGCGTGTTCTACCGTTACAAGTGCGAAACTGCCATATTGTGATATTCTCGTTGAAGCGCATGCAAGCATCGTGAAACCTTAAAGAACGATGTCATTTAGCGAGATACAGCGTTCTGTACTGCAATAAGTTGGTGAAAAACTGTGAGGTTATGCAAATATCGTAATTGTGAACGAAACAGTGTAATAGAGCGTTTTTCAATACAAGTACGAATGTTAGGTTAGGTTAAGATATGAACCGTCGTAAAACCGCATTAAACAATGTCACTTAGTGAGATGCAGTGTTTTTCACCATTACAAGTTGGGAACTGCGATATCTAATGTGAAAGCGCTTGCAAACGTCGTTAGGTTAGGTTAGGTTAGGTTACGTTAGGTTAGGTTTGGTTAGGTTAGGTTATGTTAGGTTAGGTTGGGTTAGGTTAGGTTAGGTTACGTTAGGTTAAGGTATGAACCGTCGTAAAACCGCAATAAACAATGTCACTTAGTGAGATGCAGTGTTTTTCACCTTTACAAGTTGGGAACTGCGATATCTAATGTGAAAGCGCTTGAAACCGTCGTAATGTTGTACAAAGCAATGTAAAGTAGCGAGTAAAACGTTTTCTAACGATAGAAGTGCGAAGGTTATGTTAGGTTGAGTTATGTTAGTTTAAGCTAGGTAGCGTCGTGAAACCACCAAAAACGACGTCATCTAACGAGATAGTGTTGTTTTATTGCGAGTACGAAACTGCGATAGGTAAAATGTTGTGAAAGCACACAAAACGGCATGAACAAGCCAAATACTGCGTGTTGTACCGTTACAAATGCGAAACTGCTATGTTGTGACATTCTCGCTAAAGCGCATGCAAGTATCGTGAAACCTTAAAGAACGATGTCATTTAGCGAGATACAGCGTTCTGTACTGTAATAATTTGGTGAGAAACTGTGAGGTCAAGCAAATATCGTAATTGTGAACGAAACAGTGTAATTGAGCGTCTTTAGATACAAGTGCGAATGTTAGGTTAGGTTGACATATCAACCGTCGTAAAACCGCATTAAACAATGTCACTTAGTGAGATGTAGTGTTTTTCAACATTACAAGTCGGGAACTACGATATCTAATGTGAAAGCGCATGAAACCGTCGTAATCTTGTAGAAAACATTGTAAAGTGGCGAGTAAAACGTTTTCTAACGATAGAAGTGCGACGGTTAGGTTAGGTTAGGTTAGTTTAAGCTAGGTAGCGTCGTGAAACTACCAAAAACGACGTCGTCAATACAACATTTATTATTTATGCAGATGATACCAGCTTATTTTTTAAAGACTGCGATTTGCATAAACTAGTTGACAAAGCAAATAGTGTCTTGAAACTGCTGCACATTTGGAGCATAAGAAATTCGCTAATTATAAACACCTCAAAAACAAAATGTGCTCTTTCGTCCAATAAATAAGCCCGTAAACTGCGATTTATCATTAGTGATTGGCTCAGAATCTATAAGGATTGAACCGATAGTGAAAACTCTGGGAGTTTTTTTCCACGAAAACATGCTATGGAAGGATCAGGCTGAGTTTGTCCATGCTAAACTTTCTCGTACTGTAGGTATCTTATCGCGCTTACGTTTTCTCTTGCCACAAAAAATTAAACTCTTACTATATAATTCGCTATTTTTATCTACATTAAGCTATTGCTATCTAGTATGGGGCACCACATCGGAAAAGAACTTAGGCCGAATATATAGATTACAGAAAAAGGCTGTGCGCATAATTACAGGTGTTCCTCGCGATGAACATTCCAAACCCATTTTCGAAGCCCTTAATTTACAACCAATGCCTGAGATATACAATACAATTTTAATGAAGCGATATCGTACTTCCTTAAAGAATCACGACTCTTTTCTTACTGATTTAGCGCGTTTGACACCCTATACCTGCCCCTATAGCACACGAGCTACCGATGACTGGAAAATTCCTTACACACGTACTAACTATGGTCGCCAGATGATGAGCTACTTACTGCCACTAACCTTAAACAGTTTCTTACAATAAACCATTTATACTGCTCCGTTCTGTAAATGTTTTTCAACGTGTTAATAAAATGCAAATCGGCATGACCTTGAAGTACATGTTTTGATATTGTATAATAACTGATGATCTCATGCTGCTGTTGCTGTTGCTATGTTGTCAAATGGTGCGAAAGCCTTCGTCAAGCCTTAATGGCTTTTTGCTTTCGCCCCACAGCATCACTGTTGTGACTTTTGTAATGTCTCCTGTGATGTCGGAATAAACTGAATTGAATTTTTTTTTTGAATCTAACGAGATAGTGTTGTTTTATAGCGAGTATTAAACTGCGATAGGTAAAATGTTGTGAATGCACACAAAACGGCATGAACAAGCCAAATACTGCGTGTTCTACCGTTACAAGTGCGAAACTGCCATATTGTGATATTCTCGTTGAAGCGCATGCAAGCATCGTGAAACCTTAAAGAACGATGTCATTTAGCGAGATACAGCGTTCTGTACTGCAATAAGTTGGTGAAAAAGTGTGAGGTTATGCAAATATCGTAATTGTGAACGAAACAGTGTAATAGAGCGTTTTTCAATACAAGTACGAATGTTAGGTTAGGTTAAGATATGAACCGTCGTAAAACCGCATTAAACAATGTCACTTAGTGAGATGCAGTGTTTTTCACCATTACAAGTTGGGAACTGCGATATCTAATGTGAAAGCACTTGCAAACGTCGTTAGGTTAGGTTAGGTTAGGTTAGGTTAGGTTACGTTAGGTTAGGTTTGGTTACGTTAGGTTAGGTTAGGTTATGTTAGGTTAGGTTGGGTTAGGTTAGGTTAGGTTACGTTAGGTTAAGGTATGAACCGTCGTAAAACCGCAATAAACAATGTCACTTAGTGAGATGCAGTGTTTTTCACCTTTACAAGTTGGGAACTGCGATATCTAATGCGAAAGCGCTTGAAACCGTCGTAATGTTGTGGAAAGCAATGTAAAGTAGCGAGTAAAACGTTTTCTAACGATAGAAGTGCGAAGGTTATGTTAGGTTGAGTTATGTTAGTTTAAGCTAGGTAGCGTCGTGAAACCACCAAAAACGACGTCATCTAACGAGATAGTGTTGTTTTATTGCGAGTACGAAACTGCGATAGGTAAAATGTTGTGAAAGCACACAAAACGGCATGAACAAGCCAAATACTGCGTGTTGTACCGTTACAAGTGCGAAAGTGCTATGTTGTGACATTCTCGGTAAAGCGCATGCAAGTATCGTGAAACCTTAAAGAACGATGTCATTCAGCGAGATACAGCGTTCTGTACTGTAATAAGTTGGTGAGAAACTGTGAGGTCAAGCAAATATCGTAATTGTGAACGAAACAGTGTAATTGAGCGTCTTTAGATACAAGTGCGAATGTTAGGTTAGGTTGACATATCAACCGTCGTAAAACCTCATTAAACAATGTCACTTAGTGAGATGTAGTGTTTTTCAACATTACAAGTCGGGAACTACGATATCTAATGTGAAAGCGCATGAAACCGTCGTAATCTTGTAAAAAACATTGTAAAGTGGCGAGTAAAACGTTTTCTAACGATAGAAGTGCGAAGGTTAGGTTAGGTTAGGTTAGTTTAAGCTAGGTAGCGTCGTGAAACTACCAAAAACGACGTCATCTAACGAGATAGTGTTGTTTTATAGCGAGTATTAAACTGCGATAGGTGAAATGTTGTGAAAGCACACAAAACGGCATGAACAAGCCAAATACTGCGTGTTCTACCGTTACAAGTGCGAAACTGCTATATTGTGATATTCTCGTTAAATCGCATGCAAGCATCGTGAAACCTTAAAGAACAATGTCATTTAGCGAGATACAGCGTTCTGTACTGCAATAAGTTGGTGAAAAACTGTGAGGTTATGCAAATATCGTAATTGTGAACAAAACAGTGTAATAGAGCATTTTTAGATACAAGTGCGAATGTTAGGTTAGGTTAAGATTTGAACCGTCGTAAAACCGCATTAAACAATGTCAATTACTGAGATGCAGTGTTTTTCACCATTAAAAGTGGGGAACTGCGATATTTAATGTGAAAGCGCTTGCAACCGTCGTTAGGTTAGGTTAGGTTAGGTTAGGTTAGGTTTGGTTAGGTTAGGTTAGGTTAGGTTAGGTTAGATTAGGTTAGGTTGGGTTGAGTTGGGTTAGGTTAGGTTAGGTTAGGTTAGGTTGGGTTAGGTTAGGTTAGGTTAGGTTAGGTTACGTTAGGTTAGGTTACGTTAGGTTAGGTTAGGTTAGGTTACGTTAGGTTAGGTTAGGTTAGGTTAGGATAATTTGGTTAGGTTAGGTAAGGTTAGGTTAGGTTAGGTTAGGTTGGGTTGGGTGTTGTTGGGTTGGGTTGGGTTGGGTTAGGTTGGGTTAGGTTAGGTTAGTTACGTTAGGTTAGGTTAGGTTAGGTTACGTTAGGTTATGTTAGGTTAGGTTAGTTTACGTTAGGTTAGGTTAGGTCAGGTAAGGTTAGGTTACGTTAGAATAGGTTAGGTTAGGTTACGTTAGGTTAGGTTAAGTTAGGTTAGGTTAGGTTTGGTTAGGTTAGGTTAGGTTAGCTTAGGTTAGGTTAGGTTGGGTTGGGTTGAGTTAGGTTGGGTTAGGTTAGGTTAGGTTAGGTTAGGTTGGGTTAGGTTAGTTTAGGTTAGGTTAGGTTAGGTTAGGTTAAGTTGGGTTGGGTTAGGTTAGGTTAGATTAGGTAAGGTTAGGTTAGGTTAGGTTAGGTTAGGTTAGGTTAAGGTATGAACCGTCGTAAAACCGCATTAAACAATGTCACTTAGTGAGATGCAGTGTTTTTCACCTTTACAAGTTGGGAACTGTGATATCTATTGTGAAAGCGCTTGAAACCGTCGTAATGTTGTAGAAAGCAATGTAAAGTAGCGAGTAAAACGTTTTCTAACGATAGAAGTGCGAAGGTCATGTTAGGTTGAGTTATGTTAGTTTAAGCTAGGTAGCGTCGTGAAATTACCAAAAACAACGTCATCTAACGAGATAGTGTTGTTTTATTGCGAGTACGAAACTGCGATAGGTGAAATGTTGTGAAAGCACACAAAACGGCATGAACAAGCCAAATACTGCGTGTTGTACCGTTACTTGTGCGAAACTGCTATGTTGTGATATTCTCGTTAAAGCGCATGCAAGCATCGTGAAACCTTAAAGAACGATGTCATTCAGCGAGATACAGCGTTCTGTACTGTAATAAGTTGGTGAGAAACTGTGAGGTCAAGCAAATATCGTAATTGTGAACGAAACAGTGTAATTGAGCGTCTTTAGATACAAGTGCGAATGTTAGGTTAGGTTGACATATCAACCGTCGTAAAACCGCATTAAACAATGTCACTTAGTGAGATGTAGTGTTTTTCAACATTACAAGTCGGGAACTACGATATCTAATGTGAAAGCGCATGAAACCGTCGTAATCTTGTAAAAAACATTGTAAAGTGGCGAGTAAAACGTTTTCTAACGATAGAAGTGCGAAGGTTAGGTTAGGTTAGGTTAGTTTAAGCTAGGTAGCGTCGTGAAACTACCAAAAACGACGTCATCTAACGAGATAGTGTTGTTTTATAGCGAGTATTAAACTGCGATAGGTGAAATGTTGTGAAAGCACACAAAACGGCATGAACAAGCCAAATACTGCGTGTTCTACCGTTACAAGTGCGAAACTGCTATATTGTGATATTCTCGTTAGATCGCATGCAAGCATCGTGAAACCTTAAAGAACAATGTCATTTAGCGAGATACAGCGTTCTGTACTGCAATAAGTTGGTGAAAAACTGTGAGGTTATGCAAATATCGTAATTGTGAACAAAACAGTGTAATAGAGCATTTTTAGATACAAGTGCGAATGTTAGGTTAGGTTAAGATTTGAACCGTCGTAAAACCGCATTAAACAATGTCAATTACTGAGATGCAGTGTTTTTCACCATTAAAAGTGGGGAACTGCGATATTTAATGTGAAAGCGCTTGCAACCGTCGTTAGGTTAGGTTAGGTTAGGTTAGGTTAGGTTTGGTTAGGTTAGGTTAGGTTAGGTTAGATTAGATTAGGTTAGGTTGGGTTGAGTTGGGTTAGGTTAGGTTAGGTTAGGTTAGGTTGGGTTAGGTTAGGTTAGGTTAGGTTACGTTAGGTTAGGTTACGTTAGGTTAGGTTAGGTTAGGTTACGTTAGGTTAGGTTAGGTTAGGTTAGGATAATTTGGTTAGGTTAGGTAAGGTTAGGTTAGGTTAGGTTAGGTTGGGTTGGGTGTTGTTGGGTTGGGTTGGGTTGGGTTAGGTTGGGTTAGGTTAGGTTAGTTACGTTAGGTTAGGTTAGGTTAGGTTACGTTAGGTTATGTTAGGTTAGGTTAGGTTACGTTAGGTCAGGTAAGGTTAGGTTACGTTAGAATAGGTTAGGTTAGGTTACGTTAGGTTAGGTTAAGTTAGGTTAGGTTAGGTTTGGTTAGGTTAGGTTAGGTTAGCTTAGGTTAGGTTAGGTTGGGTTGGGTTGAGTTAGGTTGGGTTAGGTTAGGTTAGGTTAGGTTGGGTTAGGTTAGTTTAGGTTAGGTTAGGTTAGGTTAAGTTGGGTTGGGTTAGGTTAGGTTAGATTAGGTAAGGTTAGGTTAGGTTAGGTTAAGGTATGAACCGTCGTAAAACCGCATTAAACAATGTCACTTAGTGAGATGCAGTGTTTTTCACCTTTACAAGTTGGGAACTGTGATATCTAATGTGAAAGCGCTTGAAACCGTCGTAATGTTGTAGAAAGCAATGTAAAGTAGCGAGTAAAACGTTTTCTAATGATAGAAGTGCGAAGGTCATGTTAGGTTGAGTTATGTTAGTTTAAGCTAGGTAGCGTCGTGAAACTACCAAAAACAACGTCATCTAACGAGATAGTGTTGTTTTATTGCGAGTACGAAACTGCGATAGGTGAAATGTTGTGAAAGCACACAAAACGGCATGAACAAGCCAAATACTGCGTGTTGTACCGTTACAAGTGCGAAACTGCTATGTTGTGATATTCTCGTTAAAGCGCATGCAAGCATCGTGAAACCTTAAAGAACGATGTCATTTAGCGAGATACAGCGTTCTGTACTGCAATAAGTTGGTGAAAAACTGTGAGGTTATGCAAATATCCTAATTGTGAACGAAACAGTGTAATAGAGCGTTTTTTAATACAAGTGCGAATGTTAGGTTAGGTTGACATATCAACCGTCATAAAACCGCATTAAACAATGTCACTTAGTGAGATGTAGTGTTTTCCAACATTACAAGTCGGGAACTACGATATCTAATGTGAAAGCGCTTGAAACCGTCGTAATCTAGTAGAAAACATTGTAAAGTTGCGAGTAAAACGTTTTCTAACGATAGAAGTGCGAAGGTTAGGTTAGGTTAGTTTAAGCTAGGTAGCGTCGTGAAACTACCAAAAACGACGTCATCTAACGAGATAGTGTTGTTTTATTGCGAGTATTAAACTGCGATAGGTGAAATGTTGTGAATGCACACAAAACGGCATGAACAAGCCAAATACTGCGTGTTCTACCGTTACAAGTGCGAAACTGCTATATTGTGATAGTCTCGTTAAAGCGCATGCAAGCATCGTGAAACCTTAAAGAACAATGTCATTTAGCGAGATACAGCGTTCTGTACTGCAATAAGTTGGTGAAAAACTGTGAGGTTATGCAAATATCGTAATTGTGAACGAAACAGTGTAATAGAGCGTTTTTCAATACAAGTACGAATGTTAGGTTAGGTTAAGATATGAACCGTCGTAAAACCGCATTAAACAATGTCACTTAGTGAGATGCAGTGTTTTTCACCATTACAAGTTGGGAACTGCGATATCTAATGTGAAAGCGCTTGCAAACGTCGTTAGGTTAGGTTAGGTTAGGTTAGGTTAGGTTACGTTAGGTTAGGTTTGGTTAGGTTAGGTTATGTTAGGTTAGGTTGGGTTAGGTTAGGTTAGGTTACGTTAGGTTAAGGTATGAACCGTCGTAAAACCGCAATAAACAATGTCACTTAGTGAGATGCAGTGTTTTTCACCTTTACAATTTGGGAACTGCGATATCTAATGTGAAAGCGCTTGAAACCGTCGTAATGTTGTAGAAAGCAATTTAAAGTAGCGAGTAAAACGTTTTCTAACGATAGAAGTGCGAAGGTTATGTTAGGTTGAGTTATGTTAGTTTAAGCTAGGTAGCGTCGTGAAACCACCAAAAACGACGTCATCTAACGAGATAGTGTTGTTTTATTGCGAGTACGAAACTGCGATAGGTAAAATGTTGTGAAAGCACACAAAAAAGGGCATGAACAAGCCAAATACTGCGTGTTGTACCGTTACAAGTGCGTAACTGCTATGTTGTGACATTCTCGGTAAAGCGCATGCAAGTATCGTGAAACCTTAAAGAACGATGTCATTTAGCGAGATACAGCGTTCTGTACTGTAATAAGTTGGTGAGAAACTTTGAGGTCAAGCAAATATCGTAATTGTGAACGAAACAGTGTAATTGAGCGTCTTTAGATACAAGTGCGAATGTTAGGTTAGGTTGACATATCAACCGTCGTAAAACCGCATTAAACAATGTCACTTAGTGAGATGTACTGTTTTTCAACATTACAAGTCGGGAACTACGATATCTAATGTGAAAGCGCATGAAACCGTCGTAATCTTGTAGAAAACATTGTAAAGTGGCGAGTAAAACGTTTTCTAACGATAGAAGTGCGACGGTTAGGTTAGGTTAGGTTAGTTTAAGCTAGGTAGCGTCGTGAAACTACCAAAAACGACGTCATCTAACGAGATAGTGTTGTTTTATAGCGAGTATTAAACTGCGATAGGTGAAATGTTGTGAAAGCACACAAAACGGCATGAACAAGCCAAATACTGCGTGTTCTACCGTTACAAGTGCGAAACTGCTATATTGTGATATTCTCGTTAAAGCGCATGCAAGCATCGTGAAACCTTAAAGAACAATGTCATTTAGCGAGATACAGCGTTCTGTACTGCAATAAGTTGGTGAAAAACTGTGAGGTTATGCAAATATCCTAATTGTGAACGAAACAGTGTAATAGAGCGTTTTTTATTACAAGTGCGAATGTTAGGTTAGGTTAAGATATGAACCGTCGTAAAACCGCATTAATCAATGTCACTTAGTGAGATGCAGTGTTTTTCACCATTACAAGTCGGGAACTGCGATATCTAATGTGAAAGCGCTCGCAAACGTCGTTAGGTTAGGTTAGGTTAGGTTAGGTTAGGTTAGGTTACGTTAGGTTAGGTTAGGTTAGGTTTGGTTAGGTTAGGTTAGGTTAGGTTAGGTTAGGGTATGTTAGGTAAGGTTTGGTTAGGTTAGGTTAGGTTAGGTTGGTTTAGGTAAGGTTAGGTTAGGTTAAGATGTGAACCGCGCTAAAACCGCATTAAACAATGTCACTTAGTGAGATGCTGTGTTTTTCACCATTACAAGTCGGGAACTGCGATATCTAATGTGAAAGCGCATGAAACCGTGGTAATGTTGTAGAAAGCAATGTAAAGTAGCGAGTAAAACGTTTTCTAACGATAGAAGTGCGAAGGGTATGTTAGGTTGAGTTATGTTAGTTTAAGCTAGGTAGCGTCGTGAAACCACCAAAAACGACGTCATCTAACGAGATAGTGTTGTTTTATTGCGAGTACGAAACTGCGATAGGTAAAATGTTGTGAAAGCACACAAAATGGCATGAACAAGCCAAATACTGCGTGTTGTACCGTTACCAGTGCGAAACTGCTATGTTGTGATATTCTCGTTAAAGCGCATGCAAGCATCGTGAAACCTTAAAGAACGATGTCATTCAGCGAGATACAGCGTTCTGTACTGTAATAACTTGGTGAGAAACTGTGAGGTCAAGCAAATATCGTAATTGTGAACGAAACAGTGTAATTGAGCGTCTTTAGATACAAGTGCGAATGTTAGGTTAGGTTGACATATCAACCGTCGTAAAACCGCATTAAACAATGTCACTTAGTGAGATGTAGTGTTTTTCAACATTACAAGTCGGGAACTACGATATCTAATGTGAAAGCGCATGAAACCGTCGTAATCTTGTAAAAAACATTGTAAAGTGGCGAGTAAAACGTTTTCTAACGATAGAAGTGCGAAGGTTAGGTTAGGTTAGGTTAGTTTAAGCTAGGTAGCGTCGTGAAACTACCAAAAACGACGTCATCTAACGAGATAGTGTTGTTTTATAGCGAGTATTAAACTGCGATAGGTGAAATGTTGTGAAAGCACACAAAACGGCATGAACAAGCCAAATACTGCGTGTTCTACCGTTACAAGTGCGAAACTGCTATATTGTGATATTCTCGTTAGATCGCATGCAAGCATCGTGAAACCTTAAAGAACAATGTCATTTAGCGAGATACAGCGTTCTGTACTGCAATAAGTTGGTGAAAAACTGTGAGGTTATGCAAATATCGTAATTGTGAACAAAACAGTGTAATAGAGCATTTTTAGATACAAGTGCGAATGTTAGGTTAGGTTAAGATTTGAACCGTCGTAAAACCGCATTAAACAATGTCAATTACTGAGATGCAGTGTTTTTCACCATTAAAAGTGGGGAACTGCGATATTTAATGTGAAAGCGCTTGCAACCGTCGTTAGGTTAGGTTAGGTTAGGTTAGGTTAGGTTTGGTTAGGTTAGGTTAGGTTAGGTTAGATTAGATTAGGTTAGGTTGGGTTGAGTTGGGTTAGGTTAGGTTAGGTTAGGTTAGGTTGGGTTAGGTTAGGTTAGGTTAGGTTACGTTAGGTTAGGTTACGTTAGGTTAGGTTAGGTTAGGTTACGTTAGGTTAGGTTAGGTTAGGTTAGGATAATTTGGTTAGGTTAGGTAAGGTTAGGTTAGGTTAGGTTAGGTTGGGTTGGGTGTTGTTGGGTTGGGTTGGGTTGGGTTAGGTTGGGTTAGGTTAGGTTAGTTACGTTAGGTTAGGTTAGGTTAGGTTACGTTAGGTTATGTTAGGTTAGGTTAGGTTACGTTAGGTCAGGTAAGGTTAGGTTACGTTAGAATAGGTTAGGTTAGGTTACGTTAGGTTAGGTTAAGTTAGGTTAGGTTAGGTTTGGTTAGGTTAGGTTAGGTTAGCTTAGGTTAGGTTAGGTTGGGTTGGGTTGAGTTAGGTTGGGTTAGGTTAGGTTAGGTTAGGTTGGGTTAGGTTAGTTTAGGTTAGGTTAGGTTAGGTTAAGTTGGGTTGGGTTAGGTTAGGTTAGATTAGGTAAGGTTAGGTTAGGTTAGGTTAAGGTATGAACCGTCGTAAAACCGCATTAAACAATGTCACTTAGTGAGATGCAGTGTTTTTCACCTTTACAAGTTGGGAACTGTGATATCTAATGTGAAAGCGCTTGAAACCGTCGTAATGTTGTAGAAAGCAATGTAAAGTAGCGAGTAAAACGTTTTCTAACGATAGAAGTGCGAAGGTCATGTTAGGTTGAGTTATGTTAGTTTAAGCTAGGTAGCGTCGTGAAACTACCAAAAACAACGTCATCTAACGAGATAGTGTTGTTTTATTGCGAGTACGAAACTGCGATAGGTGAAATGTTGTGAAACCACACAAAACGGCATGAACAAGCCAAATACTGCGTGTTGTACCGTTACAAGTGCGAAACTGCTATGTTGTGATATTCTCGTTAAAGCGCATGCAAGCATCGTGAAACCTTAAAGAACGATGTCATTTAGCGAGATACAGCGTTCTGTACTGCAATAAGTTGGTGAAAAACTGTGAGGTTATGCAAATATCCTAATTGTGAACGAAACAGTGTAATAGAGCGTTTTTTAATACAAGTGCGAATGTTAGGTTAGGTTGACATATCAACCGTCATAAAACCGCATTAAACAATGTCACTTAGTGAGATGTAGTGTTTTCCAACATTACAAGTCGGGAACTACGATATCTAATGTGAAAGCGCTTGAAACCGTCGTAATCTAGTAGAAAACATTGTAAAGTTGCGAGTAAAACGTTTTCTAACGATAGAAGTGCGAAGGTTAGGTTAGGTTAGTTTAAGCTAGGTAGCGTCGTGAAACTACCAAAAACGACGTCATCTAACGAGATAGTGTTGTTTTATTGCGAGTATTAAACTGCGATAGGTGAAATGTTGTGAATGCACACAAAACGGCATGAACAAGCCAAATACTGCGTGTTCTACCGTTACAAGTGCGAAACTGCTATATTGTGATAGTCTCGTTAAAGCGCATGCAAGCATCGTGAAACCTTAAAGAACAATGTCATTTAGCGAGATACAGCGTTCTGTACTGCAATAAGTTGGTGAAAAACTGTGAGGTTATGCAAATATCGTAATTGTGAACGAAACAGTGTAATAGAGCGTTTTTCAATACAAGTACGAATGTTAGGTTAGGTTAAGATATGAACCGTCGTAAAACCGCATTAAACAATGTCACTTAGTGAGATGCAGTGTTTTTCACCATTACAAGTTGGGAACTGCGATATCTAATGTGAAAGCGCTTGCAAACGTCGTTAGGTTAGGTTAGGTTAGGTTAGGTTAGGTTACGTTAGGTTAGGTTTGGTTAGGTTAGGTTATGTTAGGTTAGGTTGGGTTAGGTTAGGTTAGGTTACGTTAGGTTAAGGTATGAACCGTCGTAAAACCGCAATAAACAATGTCACTTAGTGAGATGCAGTGTTTTTCACCTTTACAATTTGGGAACTGCGATATCTAATGTGAAAGCGCTTGAAACCGTCGTAATGTTGTAGAAAGCAATTTAAAGTAGCGAGTAAAACGTTTTCTAACGATAGAAGTGCGAAGGTTATGTTAGGTTGAGTTATGTTAGTTTAAGCTAGGTAGCGTCGTGAAACCACCAAAAACGACGTCATCTAACGAGATAGTGTTGTTTTATTGCGAGTACGAAACTGCGATAGGTAAAATGTTGTGAAAGCACACAAAAAAGGGCATGAACAAGCCAAATACTGCGTGTTGTACCGTTACAAGTGCGTAACTGCTATGTTGTGACATTCTCGGTAAAGCGCATGCAAGTATCGTGAAACCTTAAAGAACGATGTCATTTAGCGAGATACAGCGTTCTGTACTGTAATAAGTTGGTGAGAAACTTTGAGGTCAAGCAAATATCGTAATTGTGAACGAAACAGTGTAATTGAGCGTCTTTAGATACAAGTGCGAATGTTAGGTTAGGTTGACATATCAACCGTCGTAAAACCGCATTAAACAATGTCACTTAGTGAGATGTACTGTTTTTCAACATTACAAGTCGGGAACTACGATATCTAATGTGAAAGCGCATGAAACCGTCGTAATCTTGTAGAAAACATTGTAAAGTGGCGAGTAAAACGTTTTCTAACGATAGAAGTGCGACGGTTAGGTTAGGTTAGGTTAGTTTAAGCTAGGTAGCGTCGTGAAACTACCAAAAACGACGTCATCTAACGAGATAGTGTTGTTTTATAGCGAGTATTAAACTGCGATAGGTGAAATGTTGTGAAAGCACACAAAACGGCATGAACAAGCCAAATACTGCGTGTTCTACCGTTACAAGTGCGAAACTGCTATATTGTGATATTCTCGTTAAAGCGCATGCAAGCATCGTGAAACCTTAAAGAACAATGTCATTTAGCGAGATACAGCGTTCTGTACTGCAATAAGTTGGTGAAAAACTGTGAGGTTATGCAAATATCCTAATTGTGAACGAAACAGTGTAATAGAGCGTTTTTTATTACAAGTGCGAATGTTAGGTTAGGTTAAGATATGAACCGTCGTAAAACCGCATTAATCAATGTCACTTAGTGAGATGCAGTGTTTTTCACCATTACAAGTCGGGAACTGCGATATCTAATGTGAAAGCGCTCGCAAACGTCGTTAGGTTAGGTTAGGTTAGGTTAGGTTAGGTTAGGTTACGTTAGGTTAGGTTAGGTTAGGTTTGGTTAGGTTAGGTTAGGTTAGGTTAGGTTAGGGTATGTTAGGTAAGGTTTGGTTAGGTTAGGTTAGGTTAGGTTGGTTTAGGTGAGGTTAGGTTAGGTTAAGATGTGAACCGCGCTAAAACCGCATTAAACAATGTCACTTAGTGAGATGCTGTGTTTTTCACCATTACAAGTCGGGAACTGCGATATCTAATGTGAAAGCGCATGAAACCGTCGTAATCTTGTAGGAAACATTGTAAAGTAGCGAATAAAACGTTTTCTAACGATAGAAGTGCGAAGGTTCGGTTAGTTTGAGTTATGTTAGTTTAGGCTAGGTAGCGTCGTGAAACCACCAAAAACGACGTCATCTAACGAGATAGTGTTGTTTTAATGCGAGTACGAAACTGCGACAGGTAAAATGTTGTGAAAGCACTCAAAACGGCATGAACAAGCCAAATACTGCGTGTTGTACCGTTACAAGTGCGAAACTGCTATGTTGTGACATTCTCGGTAAAGCGCATGCAAGTATCGTGAAACCTTAAAGAACGATGTCATTTAGCGAGATACAGCGTTCTGTACTGTAATAAGTTGGTGAGAAACTGTGAGGTCAAGCAAATATCGTAATTGTGAACGAAACAGTGTAATTGAGCGTCTTTAGATACAAGTGCGAATGTTAGGTTAGGTTGACTAATCAACCGTCGTAAAACCGCATTAAACAATGTCACTTAGTGAGATGTAGTGTTTTTCAACATTACAAGTCGGGAACTACGATATCTAATGTGAAAGCGCATGAAACCGTCGTAATCTTGTAGAAAACATTGTAAAGTTGCGAGTAAGACGTTTTCTAACGATAGAAGTGCGAAGGTTAGGTTAGGTTAGGTTAGTTTAAGCTAGGTAGCGTCGTGAAACTACCAAAAACGACGTCATCTAACGAGAGTGTTGTTTTATTGCGAGTATTAAACTGCGATAGGTAAAATGTTGTGAATGCACACAAAACGGCATGAACAAGCCAAATACTGCGTGTTCTACCGTTACAAGTGCGAAACTGCCATATTGTGATATTCTCGTTGAAGCGCATGCAAGCATCGTGAAACCTTAAAGAACGATGTCATTTAGCGAGATACAGCGTTCTGTACTGCAATAAGTTGGTGAAAAACTGTGAGGTTATGCAAATATCGTAATTGTGAACGAAACAGTGTAATAGAGCGTTTTTCAATACAAGTACGACTGTTAGGTTAGGTTAAGATATGAACCGTCGAAAAACCGCATTAAACAATGTCACTTAGTGAGATGCAGTGTTTTTCACCATTACAAGTTGGGAACTGCGATATCTAATGTGAAAGCACTTGCAAACGTCGTTAGGTTAGGTTAGGTTAGGTTAGGTTAGGTTACGTTAGGTTAGGTTTGGTTACGTTAGGTTAGGTTAGGTTATGTTAGGTTAGGTTGGGTTAGGTTAGGTTAGGTTACGTTAGGTTAAGGTATGAACCGTCGTAAAACCGCAATAAACAATGTCACTTAGTGAGATGCAGTGTTTTTCACCTTTACAAGTTGGGAACTGCGATATCTAATGCGAAAGCGCTTGAAACCGTCTTAATGTTGTAGAAAGCAATGTAAAGTAGCGAGTAAAACGTTTTCTAACGATAGAAGTGCGAAGGTTATGTTAGGTTGAGTTATGTTAGTTTAAGCAAGGTAGCGTCGTGAAACCACCAAAAACGACGTCATCTAACGAGATAGTGTTGTTTTATTGCGAGTACGAAACTGCGATAGGTAAAATGTTGTGAAAGCACACAAAACGGCATGAACAAGCCAAATACTGCGTGTTGTACCGTTACAAGTGCGAAAGTGCTATGTTGTGACATTCTCGGTAAAGCGCATGCAAGTATCGTGAAACCTTAAAGAACGATGTCATTTAGCGAGATACAGCGTTCTGTACTGTAATAGGTTGGTGAGAAACTGTGAGGTCAAGCAAATATTGTAATTGTGAACGAAACAGTGTAATTGAGCGTCTTTAGATACAAGTGCGAATGTTAGGTTAGGTTGACATATCAACCGTCGTAAAACCGCATTAAACAATGTCACTTAGTGAGATGTAGTGTTTTTCAACATTACAAGTCGGGAACTACGATATCTAATGTGAAAGCGCATGAAACCGTCGTAATCTTGTAAAAAACATTGTAAAGTGGCGAGTAAAACGTTTTCTAACGATAGAAGTGTGAAGGTTAGGTTAGGTTAGGTTAGTTTAAGCTAGGTAGCGTCGTGAAACTACCAAAAACGACGTCATCTAACGAGATAGTGTTGTTTTATAGCGAGTATTAAACTGCGATAGGTAAAATGTTGTGAATGCACACAAAACGGCATGAACAAGCCAAATACTGCGTGTTCTACCGTTACAAGTGCGAAACTGCCATATTGTGATATTCTCGTTGAAGCGCATGCAAGCATCGTGAAACCTTAAAGAACGATGTCATTTAGCGAGATACAGCGTTCTGTACTGCAATAAGTTGGTGAAAAACTGTGAGGTTATGCAAATATCGTAATTGTGAACGAAACAGTGTAATAGAGCGTTTTTCAATACAAGTACGAATGTTAGGTTAGGTTAAGATATGAACCGTAAAACCGCATTAAACAATGTCACTTAGTGAGATGCAGTGTTTTTCACCATTACAAGTTGGGAACTGCGATATCTAATGTGAAAGCGCTTGCAAACGTCGTTAGGTTAGGTTAGGTTAGGTTACGTTAGGTTAGGTTTGGTTAGGTTAGGTTATGTTAGGTTAGGTTGGGTTAGGTTAGGTTAGGTTACGTTAGGTTAAGGTATGAACCGTCGTAAAACCGCAATAAACAATGTCACTTAGTGAGATGCAGTGTTTTTCACCTTTACAAGTTGGGAACTGCGATATCTAATGTGAAAGCGCTTGAAACCGTCGTAATGTTGTAGAAAGCAATGTAAAGTAGCGAGTAAAACGTTTTCTAACGATAGAAGTGCGAAGGTCATGTTAGGTTGAGTTATGTTAGTTTAAGCTAGGTAGCGTCGTGAAACCACCAAAAACGACGTCATCTAACGAGATAGTGTTGTTTTATTGCGAGTACGAAACTGCGATAGGTAAAATGTTGTGAAAGCACACAAAACGGCATGAACAAGCCAAATACTGCGTGTTGTACCGTTACAAGTGCGAAACTGCTATGTTGTGACATTCTCGGTAAAGCGCATGCAAGTATCGTGAAACCTTAAAGAACGATGTCATTTAGCGAGATACAGCGTTCTGTACTGTAATAATTTGGTGAGAAACTGTGAGGTCAAGCAAATATCGTAATTGTGAACGAAACAGTGTTTTGAGCGTCTTTAGATACAAGTGCGAATGTTAGGTTAGGTTGACATATCAACCGTCGTAAAACCGCATTAAACAATGTCACTTAGTGAGATGTAGTGTTTTTCAACATTACAAGTCGGGAACTACGATATCTAATGTGAAAGTGCATGAAACCGTCGTAATCTTGTAGAAAACATTGTAAAGTGGCGAGTAAAACGTTTTCTAACGATAGAAGTGCGACGGTTAGGTTAGGTTAGGTTAGTTTAAGCTAGGTAGCGTCGTGAAACTACCAAAAACGACGTCATCTAACGAGATAGTGTTGTTTTATAGCGAGTATTAAACTGCGATAGGTAAAATGTTGTGAATGCACACAAAACGGCATGAACAAGCCAAATACTGCGTGTTCTACCGTTACAAGTGCGAAACTGCCATATTGTGATATTCTCGTTGAAGCGCATGCAAGCATCGTGAAACCTTAAAGAACGATGTCATTTAGCGAGATACAGCGTTCTGTACTGCAATAAGTTGGTGAAAAACTGTGAGGTTATGCAAATATCGTAATTGTGAACGAAACAGTGTAATAGAGCGTTTTTCAATACAAGTACGAATGTTAGGTTAGGTTAAGATATGAACCGTCGTAAAACTGCATTAAACAATGTCACTTAGTGAGATGTAGTGTTTTTCACCATTACAAGTTGGGAACTGCGATATCTAATGTGAAAGCACTTGCAAACGTCGTTAGGTTAGGTTAGGTTAGGTTAGGTTAGGTTACGTTAGGTTAGGTTTGGTTACGTTAGGTTAGGTTAGGTTATGTTAGGTTAGGTTGGGTTAGGTTAGGTTAGGTTACGTTAGGTTAAGGTATGAACCGTCGTAAAACCGCAATAAACAATGTCACTTAGTGAGATGCAGTGTTTTTCACCTTTACAAGTTGGGAACTGCGATATCTAATGCGAAAGCGCTTGAAACCGTCGTAATGTTGTAGAAAGCAATGTAAAGTAGCGAGTAAAACGTTTTCTAACGATAGAAGTGCGAAGGTTATGTTAGGTTGAGTTATGTTAGTTTAAGCTAGGTAGCGTCGTGAAACCACCAAAAACGACGTCATCTAACGAGATAGTGTTGTTTTATTGCGAGTACGAAACTGCGATAGGTAAAATGTTGTGAAAGCACACAAAACGGCATGAACAAGCCAAATACTGCGTGTTGTACCGTTACAAGTGCGAAAGTGCTATGTTGTGACATTCTCGGTAAAGCGCATGCAAGTATCGTGAAACCTTAAAGAACGATGTCATTCAGCGAGATACAGCGTTCTGTACTGTAATAAGTTGGTGAGAAACTGTGAGGTCAAGCAAATATCGTAATTGTGAACGAAACAGTGTAATTGAGCGTCTTTAGATACAAGTGCGAATGTTAGGTTAGGTTGACATATCAACCGTCGTAAAACCGCATTAAACAATGTCACTTAGTGAGATGTAGTGTTTTTCAACATTACAAGTCGGGAACTACGATATCTAATGTGAAAGCGCATGAAACCGTCGTAATCTTGTAAAAAACATTGTAAAGTGGCGAGTAAAACGTTTTCTAACGATAGAAGTGCGAAGGTTAGGTTAGGTTAGGTTAGTTTAAGCTAGGTAGCGTCGTGAAACTACCAAAAACGACGTCATCTAACGAGATAGTGTTGTTTTATAGCGAGTATTAAACTGCGATAGGTGAAATGTTGTGAAAGCACACAAAACGGCATGAACAAGCCAAATACTGCGTGTTCTACCGTTACAAGTGCGAAACTGCTATATTGTGATATTCTCGTTAAATCGCATGCAAGCATCGTGAAACCTTAAAGAACAATGTCATTTAGCGAGATACAGCGTTCTGTACTGCAATAAGTTGGTGAAAAACTGTGAGGTTATGCAAATATCGTAATTGTGAACAAAACAGTGTAATAGAGCATTTTTAGATACAAGTGCGAATGTTAGGTTAGGTTCAGATATGAACCGTCGTAAAACCGCATTAAAAAATGTCAATTACTGAGATGCAGTGTTTTTCACCATTAAAAGTGGGGAACTGCGATATTTAATGTTAAAGCGCTTGCAACCGTCGTTAGGTTAGGTTAGGTTAGGTTAGGTTAGGTTAGGTTAGATTAGGTTAGGTTGGGTTGAGTTGGGTTAGGTTAGGTTAGGTTAGGTTAGGTTGGGTTAGGTTATGTTAGGTTAGGTTACGTTAGGTTAGGTTAGGTTACGTTAGGTTAGGTTAGGTTAGGTTACGTTAGGTTAGGTTAGGTTAGGTTAGGTAAGGATAATTTGGTTAGGTTAGGTAAGGTTAGGTTAGGTTAGGTTGGGTTGGGTGTTGTTGGGTTGGGTTGGGTTGGGTTAGGTTGGGTTAGGTTAGGTTAGGTTACGTTAGGTTAGGTGAGGTTACGTTATGTTAGGTTAGGTTAGGTTACGTTAGGTTCGGTTAGGTCAGGTAAGGTTAGGTTACGTTAGAATAGGTTAGGTAAGGTTAGGTTACGTTAGGTTAGGGTAAGTTAGGTTAGCTTAGGTTAGGTTAGCTTAGGTTAGGTTAGGTTGGGTTGGGTTGGGTTAGGTTGGGTTAGGTTAGGTTAGGTTAGGTTAGGTTGGGTTGGGTTGGGTTAGGTTAGGTTAGGTTTGGTTAGGTTAGGTAAGGTTAGGTTAGGTTAGGTTACGTTAGGTTAAGGTATGAACCGTCGTAAAACCGCATTAAACAATGTCACTTAGTGAGATGCAGTGTTTTTCACCTTTACAAGTTGAGAACTGTGATATCTAATGTGAAAGCGCTTGAAACCGTCGTAATGTTGTAGAAAGCAATGTAAAGTAGCGAGTAAAACGTTTTCTAACGATAGAAGTGCGAAGGTCATGTTAGTTTGAGTTATGTTAGTTTATGCTAGGTAGCGTCGTGAAACTACCAAAAACAACGTCATCTAACGAGATAGTGTTGTTTTATTGCGAGTACGAAACTGCGATAGGTGAAATGTTGTGAAAGCACACAAAACGGCATGAACAAGCCAAATACTGCGTGTTGTACCGTTACAAGTGCGAAACTGCTATGTTGTGTTATTCTCGTTAAAGCGCATGCAAGCATCGTGAAACCTTAAAGAACGATGTCATTTAGCGAGATACAGCGTTCTGTACTGCAATACGTTGGTGAAAAACTGTGAGGTTATGCAAATATCCTAATTGTGAACGAAACAGTGTAATAGAGCGTTTTTTAATACAAGTGCGAATGTTAGGTTAGGTTAAGATATGAACCGTCGTAAAACCGCATTAAACAATGTCACTTAGTGAGATGCAGTGTTTTTCACCATTACAAGTCGGGAACTGCGATATCTAATGTGAAAGCGCTTGCAAACGTCGTTAGGTTAGGTTAGGTTAGGTTAGGTTAGGTTACGTTAGGTTAGGTTAGGTTAGGTTTGGTTAGGTTTGGTTAGGTTAGGTTAGGGTATGTTAGGTAAGGTTTGGTTAGGTTAGGTTAGGTTAGGTTAGGTTGGTTTAGGTAAGGTTAGGTTAGGTTAAGATATGAACCGCGCTAAAACCGCATTAAACAATGTCACTTAGTGAGATGCTGTGTTTTTCACCATTACAAGTCAGGAACTGCGATATCTAATGTGAAAGCGCATGAAACCGTCGTAATCTTGTAGAAAACATTGTAAAGTAGCGAATAAAACGTTTTCTAACGATAGAAGTGCGAAGGATCGGTTAGTTTGAGCTACGTAGCTTCGTGAAACCACCAAAAACGATGTCATCTAACGAGATAGTTTTGTTTTATTGCGAGTACGAAACTGCGATAGGTGAAATATTGGGAAAGCACACAAAATAGCATGAACTAGCCAGATACTGCGTCTTGTGCCGTTACAAGTTCCAAGCTGCTTTATTGTGATATTCTCGTTAAAGCGCATGCAAGTATCGTGAAACCTTAAAGAACGATGTCATTTAGCGAGATACAGCGTTCTGTACTGTAATAAGTGGGTGAGAAACTGTGAGGTCAAGCAATTATCGTAATTGTGAACGAAACAGTGTAATTGAGCGTCTTTAGATACAAGTGCGAATGTTAGGTTAGGTTGACATATCAACCGTCGTAAAACCGCATTAAACAATGTCACTTAGTGAGAGGTAGTGTTTTTCAACATTACAAGTCGGGAACTACGATATCTAATGTGAAAGCGCATGAAACCGTCGTAATCTTGTAGAAAACATTGTAAAGTTGCGAGTAAAACGTTTTCTAACGATAGAAGTGCGAAGGTTAGGTTAGGTTAGGTTAGTTTAAGCTAGGTAGCGTCGTGAAACTACCAAAAACGACGTCATCTAACGAGATAGTGTTGTTTTATTGCGAGTATTAAACTGCGATAGGTGAAATGTTGTGAATGCACACAAAACGGCATGAACAAGCCAAATACTGCGTGTTCTACCGTTACAAGTGCGAAACTGCTATATTGTGATAGTCTCGTTAAAGCGCATGCAAGCATCGTGAAACCTTAAAGAACAATGTCATTTAGCGAGATACAGCGTTCTGTACTGCAATAAGTTGGTGAAAAACTGTGAGGTTAAGCAAATATCGTAATTGTGAACGAAACAGTGTAATAGAGCGTTTTTCAATACAAGTACGAATGTTAGGTTAGGTTAAGGTATGAACCGTCGTAAAACCGCAATAAACAATGTCACTTAGTGAGATGCAGTGTTTTTCACCTTTACAAGTTGAGAACTGCGATATCTAATGTGAAAGCGCTTGAAACCGTCGTAATGTTGTAGAAAGCAATGTAAAGTAGCGAGTAAAACGTTTTCTAACGATAGAAGTGCGAAGGTTATGTTAGGTTGAGTTATGTTATTTTAAGCTAGGTAGCGTCGTGAAACCACCAAAAACGACGTCATCTAACGAGATAGTGTTGTTTTATTGCGAGTACGAAACTGCGATAGGTAAAATGTTGTGAAAGCACACAAAACGGCATGAACAAGCCAAATGCTGCGTGTTGTACCGTTACAAGTGCGAAACTGCTATGTTGTGACATTCTCGGTAAAGCGCATGCAAGTATCGTGAAACCTTAAAGAACGATGTCATTTAGCGAGATGCAGCGTTCTGTACTGTAATAAGTTGGTGAGAAACTGTGAGGTCAAGCAAATATCGTAATTGTGAACGAAACAGTGTAATTGAGCGTCTTTAGATACAAGTGCGAATGTTAGGTTAGGTTGACATATCAACCGTCGTAAAACCGCATTAAACAATGTCACTTAGTGAGATGTAGTGTTTTTCAACATTACAAGTCGGGAACTACGATATCTAATGTGAAAGCGCATGAAACCGTCGTAATCTTGTAGAAAACATTGTAAAGTGGCGAGTAAAACGTTTTCTAACAATAGAAGTGCGAAGGTTAGGTTAGGTTAGGTTAGTTTAAGCTAGGTAGCGTCGTGAAACTACCAAAAACGACGTCATCTAACGAGATAGTGTTGTTTTATAGCGAGTATTAAACTGCGATAGGTGAAATGTTGTGAAAGCACACAAAACGGCATGAACAAGCCAAATACTGCGTGTTCTACCGTTACAAGTGCGAAACTGCTATATTGTGATATTCTCGTTAAAGCGCATGCAAGCATCGTGAAACCTTAAAGAACAATGTCATTTAGCGAGATACAGCGTTCTGTACTGCAATAAGTTGGTGAAAAACTGTGAGGTTATGCAAATATCGTAATTGTGAACAAAACAGTGTAATAGAGCGTTTTTAGATACAAGTGCGAATGTTAGGTTAGGTTCAGATATGAACCGTCGTAAAACCGCATTAAAAAATGTCAATTACTGAGATGCAGTGTTTTTCACCATTAAAAGTGGGGAACTGCGATATTTAATGTTAAAGCGCTTGCAACCGTCGTTAGGTTAGGTTAGGTTAGGTTAGGTTAGGTTAGGTTAGATTAGGTTAGGTTGGGTTGAGTTGGGTTAGGTTAGGTTAGGTTAGGTTAGGTTGGGTTAGGTTATGTTAGGTTAGGTTACGTTAGGTTAGGTTAGGTTACGTTAGGTTAGGTTAGGTTAGGTTACGTTAGGTTAGGTTAGGTTAGGTAAGGATAATTTGGTTAGGTTAGGTAAGGTTAGGTTAGGTTAGGTTGGGTTGGGTGTTGTTGGGTTGGGTTGGGTTGGGTTAGGTTGGGTTAGGTTAGGTTAGGTTACGTTAGGTTAGGTGAGGTTACGTTATGTTAGGTTAGGTTAGGTTACGTTAGGTTCGGTTAGGTCAGGTAAGGTTAGGTTACGTTAGAATAGGTTAGGTAAGGTTAGGTTACGTTAGGTTAGGGTAAGTTAGGTTAGCTTAGGTTAGGTTAGCTTAGGTTAGGTTAGGTTGGGTTGGGTTGGGTTAGGTTGGGTTAGGTTAGGTTAGGTTAGGTTAGGTTGGGTTGGGTTGGGTTAGGTTAGGTTAGGTTTGGTTAGGTTAGGTAAGGTTAGGTTAGGTTAGGTTACGTTAGGTTAAGGTATGAACCGTCGTAAAACCGCATTGAACAATGTCACTTAGTGAGATGCAGTGTTTTTCACCTTTACAAGTTGAGAACTGTGATATCTAATGTGAAAGCGCTTGAAACCGTCGTAATGTTGTAGAAAGCAATGTAAAGTAGCGAATAAAACGTTTTCTAACGATAGAAGTGCGAAGGTCATGTTAGTTTGAGTTATGTTAGTTTATGCTAGGTAGCGTCGTGAAACTACCAAAAACAACGTCATCTAACGAGATAGTGTTGTTTTATTGCGAGTACGAAACTGCGATAGGTGAAATGTTGTGAAAGCACACAAAACGGCATGAACAAGCCAAATACTGCGTGTTGTACCGTTACAAGTGCGAAACTGCTATGTTGTGTTATTCTCGTTAAAGCGCATGCAAGCATCGTGAAACCTTAAAGAACGATGTCATTTAGCGAGATACAGCGTTCTGTACTGCAATACGTTGGTGAAAAACTGTGAGGTTATGCAAATATCCTAATTGTGAACGAAACAGTGTAATAGAGCGTTTTTTAATACAAGTGCGAATGTTAGGTTAGGTTAAGATATGAACCGTCGTAAAACCGCATTAAACAATGTCACTTAGTGAGATGCAGTGTTTTTCACCATTACAAGTCGGGAACTGCGATATCTAATGTGAAAGCGCTTGCAAACGTCGTTAGGTTAGGTTAGGTTAGGTTAGGTTAGGTTACGTTAGGTTAGGTTAGGTTAGGTTTGGTTAGGTTACGTTAGGTTAGGTTAGGTTAGGTTAGGGTATGTTAGGTAAGGTTTGGTTAGGTTAGGTTCGTTTAGGTAAGGTTAGGTTAGGTTAAGATATGAACCGCGCTAAAACCGCATTAAACAATGTCACTTAGTGAGATGCTGTGTTTTTCACCATTACAAGTCGGGAACTGCGATATCTAATGTGAAAGCGCATGAAACCGTCGTAATCTTGTAGAAAACATTGTAAAGTAGCGAATAAAACGTTTTCTAACGATAGAAGTGCGAAGGTTCGGTTAGTTTGAGTTATGTTAGTTTAGGCTAGGTAGCGTCGTGAAACCACCAAAAACGACGTCATCTAACGAGATAGTGTTGTTTTAATGCGAGTACGAAACTGCGACAGGTAAAATGTTGTGAAAGCACTCAAAACGGCATGAACAAGCCAAATACTGCGTGTTGTACCGTTACAAGTGCGAAACTGCTATGTTGTGACATTCTCGGTAAAGCGCATGCAAGTATCGTGAAACCTTAAAGAACGATGTCATTTAGCGAGATACAGCGTTCTGTACTGTAATAAGTTGGTGAGAAACTGTGAGGTCAAGCAAATATCGTAATTGTGAACGAAACAGTGTAATTGAGCGTCTTTAGATACAAGTGCGAATGTTAGGTTAGGTTGACATATCAACCGTCGTAAAACCGCATTAAACAATGTCACTTAGTGAGATGTAGTGTTTTTCAACATTACAAGTCGGGAACTACGATATCTAATGTGAAAGCGCATGAAACCGTCGTAATCTTGTAGAAAACATTGTAAAGTTGCGAGTAAGACGTTTTCTAACGATAGAAGTGCGAAGGTTAGGTTAGCTTAGGTTAGTTTAAGCTAGGTAGCGTCGTGAAACTACCAAAAACGACGTCATCTAACGAGAGTGTTGTTTTATTGCGAGTATTAAACTGCGATAGGTAAAATGTTGTGAATGCACACAAAACGGCATGAACAAGCCAAATACTGCGTGTTCTACCGTTACAAGTGTGAAACTGCCATATTGTGATATTCTCGTTGAAGCGCATGCAAGCATCGTGAAACCTTAAAGAACGATGTCATTTAGCGAGATACAGCGTTCTGTACTGCAATAAGTTGGTGAAAAACTGTGAGGTTATGCAAATATCGTAATTGTGAACGAAACAGTGTAATAGAGCGTTTTTCAATACAAGTACGACTGTTAGGTTAGGTTAAGATATGAACCGTCGTAAAACCGCATTAAACAATGTCACTTAGTGAGATGCAGTGTTTTTCACCATTACAAGTTGGGAACTGCGATATCTAATGTGAAAGCACTTGCAAACGTCGTTAGGTTAGGTTAGGTTAGGTTAGGTTAGTTTACGTTAGGTTAGGTTTGGTTACGTTAGGTTACGTTAGGTTAGGTTAGGTTATGTTAGGTTAGGTTGGGTTAGGTTAGGTTAGGTTACGTTAGGTTAAGGTATGAACCGTCGTAAAACCGCAATAAACAATGTCACTTAGTGAGATGCAGTGTTTTTCACCTTTACAAGTTGGGAACTGCGATATCTAATGCGAAAGCGCTTGAAACCGTCTTAATGTTGTAGAAAGCAATGTAAAGTAGCGAGTAAAACGTTTTCTAACGATAGAAGTGCGAAGGTTACGTTAGGTTGAGTTATGTTAGTTTAAGCTAGGTAGCGTCGTGAAACCACCAAAAACGACGTCATCTAACGAGATAGTGTTGTTTTATTGCGAGTACGAAACTGCGATAGGTAAAATGTTGTGAAAGCACACAAAACGGCATGAACAAGCCAAATACTGCGTGTTGTACCGTTACAAGTGCGAAAGTGCTATGTTGTGACATTCTCGGTAAAGCGCATGCAAGTATCGTGAAACCTTAAAGAACGATGTCATTTAGCGAGATACAGCGTTCTGTACTGTAATAAGTTGGTGAGAAACTGTGAGGTCAAGCAAATATTGTAATTGTGAACGAAACAGTGTAATTGAGCGTCTTTAGATACAAGTGCGAATGTTAGGTTAGGTTGACATATCAACCGTCGTAAAACCGCATTAAACAATGTCACTTAGTGAGATGTAGTGTTTTTCAACATTACAAGTCGGGAACTACGATATCTAATGTGAAAGCGCATGAAACCGTCGTAATCTTGTAAAAAACATTGTAAAGTGGCGAGTAAAACGTTTTCTAACGATAGAAGTGCGAAGGTTAGGTTAGGTTAGGTTAGGTTAGTTTAAGCTAGGTAGCGTCGTGAAACTACCAAAAACGACGTCATCTAACGAGATAGTGTTGTTTTATAGCGAGTATTAAACTGCGTTAGGTGAAATGTTGTGAAAGCACACAAAACGGCATGAACAAGCCAAATACTGCGTGTTCTACCGTTACAAGTGCGAAACTGCTATATTGTGATATTCTCGTTAAATCGCATGCAAGCATCGTGAAACCTTAAAGAACAATGTCATTTAGCGAGATACAGCGTTCTGTACTGCAATAAGTTGGTGAAAAACTGTGAGGTTATGCAAATATCGTAATTGTGAACAAAACAGTGTAATAGAGCGTTTTTAGATACAAGTGCGAATGTTAGGTTAGGTTAAGATTTGAACCGTCGTAAAACCGCATTAAACAATGTCAATTACTGAGATGCAGCGTTTTTCACCATTAAAAGTGGGGAACTGCGATATTTATTGTGAAAGCGCTTGCAACCGTCGTTAGGTTAGGTTAGGTTAGGTTAGGTTAGGTTTGGTTAGGTTAGGTTAGGTTAGGTTAGGTTAGATTAGGTTAGGTTGGGTTGAGTTGGGTTAGGTTAGGTTAGGTTAGGTTGGGTTAGGTTAGGTTAGGTTAGGTTAGGTTACGTTAGGTTAGGTTACGTTAGGTTAGGTTAGGTTAGGTTACGTTAGGTTAGGTTAGGTTAGGTTAGGTTAGGATAATTTGGTTAGGTTAGGTAAGGTTAGGTTAGGTTAGGTTAGGTTGGGTTGGGTGTTGTTGGGTTGGGTTGGGTTGGGTTAGGTTAGGTTAGGTTACGCTAGGTTAGGTTAGGTTAGGTTACGTTAGGTTATGTCAGGTTAGGTTAGGTTACGTTAGGTTAGGTTAGGTCAGGTAAGGTTAGGTTACGTTAGAATAGGTTAGGTTAGGTTACGTTAGGTTAGGTTAAGTTAGGTTAGGTTAGGTTTGGTTAGGTTAGGTTAGGTTAGCTTAGGTTAGGTTGGGTTGGGTTGGGTTAGGTTGGGTTAGGTTAGGTTAGGTTAGGTTGGGTTAGGTTAGTTTAGGTTAGGTTAGGTTAGGTTAGGTTAAGTTGGGTTGGGTTAGGTTAGGTTAGATTAGGTAAGGTTAGGTTAGGTTAGGTTAAGGTATGAACCGTCGTAAAACCGCATTAAACGATGTCACTTAGTGAGATGCAGTGTTTTTCACCTTTACAAGTTGGGAACTGTGATATCTAATGTGAAAGCGCTTGAAACCGTCGTAATGTTGTAGAAAGCAATGTAAAGTAGCGAGTAAAACGTTTTCTAACGATAGAAGTGCGAAGGTTATGTTAGGTTGAGTTATGTTAGTTTAAGCTAGGTAGCGTCGTGAAACCACCAAAAACGACGTCATCTAACGAGATAGTGTTGTTTTAATGCGAGTACGAAACTGCGATAGGTAAAATGTCTTGAAAGCACACAAAACGGCATGAACAAGCCAAATACTGCGTGTTGTACCGTTACAAGTGCGAAACTGCTATGTTGTGACATTCTCGGTAAAGCGCATGCAAGTATCGTGAAACCTTAAAGAACGATGTCATTTAGCGAGATACAGCGTTCTGTACTGTAATAAGTTGGTGAGAAACTGTGAGGTCAAGCAAATATCGTAATTGTGAACGAAACAGTGTAATTGAGCGTCTTTAGATACAAGTGCGAATGTTAGGTTAGGTTGACATATCAACCGTCGTAAAACCGCATTAAACAATGTCACTTAGTGAGATGCAGTGTTTTTCACCTTTACAAGTTGGGAACTGTGATATCTAATGTGAAAGCGCTTGAAACCGTCGTAATGTTGTAGAAAGCAATGTAAAGTAGCGAGTAAAACGTTTTCTAACGATAGAAGTGCGAAGGTCATGTTAGGTTGAGTTATGTTAGTTTAAGCTAGGTAGCGTCGTGAAACTACCAAAAACAACGTCATCTAACGAGATAGTGTTGTTTTATTGCGAGTACGAAACTGCGATAGGTGAAATGTTGTGAAAGCACACAAAACGGCATGAACAAGCCAAATACTGCGTGTTGTACCGTTACAAGTGCGAAACTGCTATGTTGTGATATTCTCGTTAAAGCGCATGCAAGCATCGTGAAACCTTAAAGAACGATGTCATTTAGCGAGATACAGCGTTCTGTACTGCAATAAGTTGGTGAAAAACTGTGGGGTTATGCAAATATCCTAATTGTGAACGAAACAGTGTAATAGAGCGTTTTTTAATACAAGTGCGAATGTTAGGTTAGGTTAAGATATGAACCGTCGTAAAACCGCATTAAACAATGTCACTTAGTGAGATGCAGTGTTTTTCACCATTACAAGTTGGGAACTGCGATATCTAATGTGAAAGCACTTGCAAACGTCGTTAGGTTAGGTTAGGTTAGGTTAGGTTAGGTTAGGTTACGTTAGGTTAGGTTTGGTTACGTTAGGTTAGGTTAGGTTATGTTAGGTTAGGTTGGGTTAGGTTAGGTTAGGTTACGTTAGGTTAAGGTATGAACCGTCGTAAAACAGCAATAAACAATGTCACTTAGTGAGATGCAGTGTTTTTCACCTTTACAAGTTGGGAACTGCGATATCTAATGCGAAAGCGCTTGAAACCGTCGTAATGTTGTAGAAAGCAATGTAAAGTAGCGAGTAAAACGTTTTCTAACGATAGAAGTGCGAAGGTTATGTTAGGTTGAGTTATGTTAGTTTAAGCTAGGTAGCGTCGTGAAACCACCAAAAACGACGTCATCTAACGAGATAGTGTTGTTTTATTGCGAGTACGAAACTGCGATAGGTAAAATGTTGTGAAAGCACACAAAACGGCATGAACAAGCCAAATACTGCGTGTTGTACCGTTACAAGTGCGTAACTGCTATGTTGTGACATTCTCGGTAAAGCGCATGCAAGTATCGTGAAACCTTAAAGAACGATGTCATTTAGCGAGATACAGCGTTCTGTACTGTAATAAGTTGGTGAGAAACTGTGAGGTCAAGCAAATATCGTAATTGTGAACGAAACAGTGTAATTGAGCGTCTTTAGATACAAGTGCGAATGTTAGGTTAGGTTGACATATCAACCGTCGTAAAACCGCATTAAACAATGTCACTTAGTGAGATGTGGTGTTTTTCAACATTACAAGTCGGGAACTACGATATTTAATGTGAAAGCGCATGAAACCGTCGTAATCTTGTAGAAAACATTGTAAAGTGGCGAGTAAAACGTTTTCTAACGATAGAAGTGCGACGGTTAGGTTAGGTTAGGTTAGTTTAAGCTAGGTAGCGTCGTGAAACTACCAAAAACGACGTCATCTAACGAGATAGTGTTGTTTTATAGCGAGTATTAAACTGCGATAGGTGAAATGTTGTGAAAGCACACAAAACGGCATGAACAAGCCAAATACTGCGTGTTCTACCGTTACAAGTGCGAAACTGCTATATTGTGATATTCTCGTTAAAGCGCATGCAAGCATCGTGAAACCTTAAAGAACAATGTCATTTAGCGAGATACAGCGTTCTGTACTGCAATAAGTTGGTGAAAAACTGTGAGGTTATGCAAATATCCTAATTGTGAACGAAACAGTGTAATAGAGCGTTTTTTAATACAAGTGCGAATGTTAGGTTAGGTTAAGATTTGAACCGTCGTAAAACCGCATTAAACAATGTCACTTAGTGAGATGCAGTGTTTTTCACCAT